>NC_069722.1:25009864-25104864 GCF_027358585.1 Pangasianodon hypophthalmus
TATTAAAGGAGCAGTGTGTGATGTTTTTAGCGCCCTCTGCAGCCTACTGGGTGAAATGTAATGTTCCGAAATCAAGTGACAAGCCTTGCGACTTGCCTTTTATGGAAAAGGGGCGTGGCTGAACACTCTGTTCTGATGGGGGGTGGAGCTAATTTCTCTTTTGCATGTGTAGAATTGTGAAACCTGCTCGACTAAATCATCACACACTCCAGCATCAGTATGAGTTTCAGGATGGAGGCGTGGCCTAAGGGCGTGGCCTAAAGCGCTGTGGGATCTAACAATTCTCACTGTTATATTATTATAAACAAATATAAGATTGTTCAGCTTAATTTTAACTTAAATTTAAACTTTTTTTTTTTACTAATTGTAAGGTTAGGTTTTATCAGTAAAAATGACTCTAATAACGCACACGCTTTAGCCTGGAGCACGACGGCGCTAACAGACTAGCCTGTAGCAAACATTACGTAAGATGATGAAAGAAAAATGCGGAATCCATTTAAGTGACTTGTACATGCGCATATTGATTTACCGGATGTGTCTCATTCTCTGGATTTGAAAGAAAAGCTGTTAGTGTGTGAATGGTAAAAATGTGTTTTCATGTTAGGTGTCATGTCGATGAAAGGAAAAGAGAATGACGAGGAGGTGAAGGTGAAGGTGAGGTGACGTCCCAGAAGGAACGTTTTCAAAGGCTTGAGCGTAAACAACAGCCACGCTCATAAATATTCATGACCCGGGACTCGTCCGTCCCGTGGCTTTCATCTGCAGCAGAGCGAGAGATTAGGACAGAGGCAAAGAGGGGAAGAGTGAGGATGAAGAAGAGAGCGAGGGGATGAAAAAAGCCGGAACGTTCTCTTTCAATGCGGGCCGATTTCAAGCTCGATTATGTTGGAGATGAGAGCCAGAGCTTCTTCACTCGGACTCTCTCTCTCTCTGTCTCTGTCTCTCTGTCCCTCTGTCTCTCTCTCTCTCTCTCTCTCTCTCTCTGTCTCTCTCTCTCTCTCTCTGTCTCTCTCTCTCTGTCCCTCTCTCTCTCTCTCTGTCTCTCTATCTGTCTCTCTCTCTGTCTCTCTGTCTCTCTGTCCCTCTGTCTCTCTCTCTCTGTCTCTCTCTCTCTCTCTCTCTCTGTCTCTCTCTCTCTGTCTCTCTCTCTCTCTCTGTCTCTCTGTCCCTCTGTCTCTCTCTCTCTCTCTCTCTCTCTCTGTCTCTCTCTCTCTCTCTCTGTCTCTCTATCTGTCTCTCTCTCTGTCTCTCTGTCTCTCTGTCCCTCTGTCTCTCTCTCTCTGTCTCTCTCTCTCTCTCTCTCTCTGTCTCTCTCTCTCTGTCTCTCTCTCTCTCTCTGTCCCTCTGTCTCTCTCTCTCTCTCTCTCTCTCTCTCTTGGGTTCTGGTTTTCTTTTCTGTCCTTGTGTGTGCTGAAAAATCACAACATCAAGTCACGTCCAGTCTTTTTGACCAGTGAAGGACTTAAGAGGACGCTGGTCTTCATATCTTCATGGTTGACTTGTGGAATATTAAGCAAAGCTTTAAATATGCAGAATAAAAAAGAATTTTTATACGAAATTATTTCATTATAAATCATTTGAGTGCAATATGAGTTACAGACACTAAAACAAGTATAAAAAGTTATATAGGTAAATATACATTTTTATACCGTTTATTTTCCTCTAACGGCACGCAGCTGTGTGTTTTATTCCTCTTATACCACAGCAATTTACCAGTAAGTAAAATTTTTATTTTCAGATTGTACTTTTTATTCATTTACAGTTACAGTTAACATTGTGGAACGTCTGCAAAACAAGATAGTTCCTATAACGACGCTGCGTAATTATCACTTATGTTATAGCAGCTATAACGACCTCTTATTGTGTTACTGAGAAACTGCAAAAAGCGTAAACTCCTCTGTCCTGAAGATATAAAAAAAATTTAAGTTACAGCTTTACCTCTGACCGTTAGAAACGATAACGTATTAGAACGAGCGCATTAATATACATAAACCTGCACTACTGTCAGGGAAAATTATTCAACACCTTCTGACCAATCAGAATCCAGAATTCAACAGCGCTGTGGGATAAAACAGGATAAAGAATTCAGCCTTCCACTTCATACTACGTTTGCCTTTTATGGAAAAGGGGCGTGGCTGAACCCTCTGTTCCGACTGACATTTGAAGGCGGAGCTATACAGTATGGTAATGACACAGTTCCAGGTAAATTTGTATATTTATTATTTGTATAAAATCTGTTGTTTTATTAAATGTTTAATGTGGAAATGGTGTTACTTTGATAAATGATATTTGAGGCGAGTGTGTGATTTAAAAGCTAAACTAGCAGCCATTAGCTTCTATTAGCTACATTACATTAGCATCGTAGCTCCAACACTAAGAAAGCAAACTTTTTGGATCAACACAAACTCAGAGTCCAGTCCGTCTCGTCTCGTCTCGTCTCGGCTCGGCTCACTTGAACAGCAGAACTTCTCTCTGTGGCCTTGTTTGATTTATAAATGGCTAAACTGACGTGTGGAAGCAGATTTATCCGTGTTACGAGGAACAAATCGGAGGAAGATCAGAGAGCAGTGAAGGAGAAACGGAGTGCAGGGAGATTGAGACGTAAAGACGGGATTAGTTACACTCGCGTCCCTCGTTCTCTCGAAACCAGACGTTATTCCTGACAGCTTTACGAGGTCACACAGCGGACACGAGCGTCACGGATGAGGAAAGTTTGTTTATGATTTTAGACGCGGATTCGCTGCGGTGTGGAGGAGGAACAGATATAACCTTCATCAGCGTCCCGATTCCCGACTCATTCATTCATTATACATTATACCAGTTCTGGATTCTGATTGGTCAGAAGGTGTTGATTAGTTTTCTATAACAGCGGCTCTGACAGTAGTGCAAATCACAGGTTTATATTAACGCACTCGTTTTAATTAAAATACATTATCGTTTCTATAGTAACAGCTCATTCGTAATCGAGGACTAATGTGCAATCTTTCATACGGTGAAGTTTTCTGTAAAGAGATTGTAAATTTATGTAACATTTATGGAAGGAGTCTCCAGCGTCAGCGCTTTGTAACAGTCAGATGTAAAGCTGTAACTTTTCCGAAAGTTTTCCGACATCTTCAGGACAGAGAAGTTTACGCTTTTTGGTTTATCAGTAACAAATGAACCAAACCAAGCTGCGTTTTTTTTGTCTTATTAACTTAAAGAGAGAAAATAAAGAGAGGCTGGTGAGGGAACGACTGTTTATAGCTGCTATAATGTCAGTGATTGTTTTGCAGACATTACACAACATTAAATGTAGCTATAAATGGATAAAAATACATATTAACATGTTGTTCTCTAACATATATATATATATATATATATATATATATATATATGGAAATTAAATCGTTGGTAATTTGCTGAGGTATAAGAGGAATAAAACACTTGGTGACGTGCTGTTATGGGGAAATAATCAACTTCTGTGTGGTAGCAGTATCTCAGCTTCATCACACCACCTCACTGTTGATTATTTCACTGTAACAGCGCAACACACACTGGTTTATTCCAGTAGCACCTTTACGTTTCATTAGTAAACCATGAAAAGTGTCTGGAATTATTTGTACGAAAAAAATTCGTTACAAAACCAGCAGGAATTTTTTTTTACATAAAAACCTGTTCATACGGATGAAGATGGTAACTTTCCGAACATCTCCATCGTCACGCTCCGTGTGTAACGTTGCAACTTCCCCTGAGATTGAACATAAAGCTTGAAGTTTAGCGAAGCTCTGACCCGTGACGCTCGTTTCAGAGATCTGTAATTGTATCTGTGTGTCGTGATCTGATGTGGATTAGCGCCGAGTGCAAAATAAAAGTATAATTTATATCTCAATCTGTCCATCTGTCACTGAATATCTGCCTTCCTGCTTTTTAATGAGCGTCTGCGCTAAGCACGGTTCTTTGTCTTGGCGCTCTAACGTGTCATGGCTGATATTTATTTAGGAACGACAGATGGAAAGAGCGCGAGGACTAGAAGAGGATGTTTTGTTAAAAATTTTTAATTGTTTTTGCCTTGCTTGTGTGATTTTGTGTGTGTGTGTGTGTGTGTGTGTGTTAACCCTGATTTATTCGACTTGCTTGTCTAGTCATGCTAATTAGCTCAGCCACTAGTGCTAGCATGCTTCTACAGACGTTAGCGAGTGACACAGGAGAGATGTTTGCTGCATGAGATCTGTGGATATGATTCAATCCCATAATTCCACAGCTGGAAGTCAATTTGGAGAATTATGGAGCACGTGGGCGCGTAAAGTTATTTTTATATTATTATATTTTGTTTATGTGACAGTAGTGTCAGAATGTTAGATTCTTTAAAAAATTCATTACAATATTTTGATAATAAGGAAATGTTCTGACAAAAATGAAATGCACAAAAAGTTCCTAAATGTAATCAATCAACTAAGATGTGAATTAATGTTCGTATCAATAGCACAATGTGTACGCTACCATATCATCTGAATTACTTCCTATGTACAAGCTCCGCCTTTAAACTTTAGGCCACGCCTCCAACCTGAGACTAAACTTCACGCTGAGAAAGAAAGTAATTCAGTTTCATGATTTTACACTACGGTTGTTTTAAGCTGTTGTTCAGCTGATCGACTAAATCTAGAGTAGGTTTTTGCTTACAGTAACACTAACGGGACAAAAATTAGGTCGATTTTACCAGTAGGGGCACACAAGTGCTGGTTTAGAGACGAAAAGCCTAAGCGTCCTATTTATGAGTCTTGATATACATGCTAATTAGAAGGCACGCTAAGTACTAGCATGCTAACAATAACTAGCAATATATTCTGTATTTATTTTACACCTCGGTATTGTGCAATGCTAATGTTTATTCCTTATATTATTAATGAAATGTAACGGTACCGTAACGTCTCAGAGAGGTTCAGGTGTTTCATTCACACACACACACACACACACACACACACACACACACACCAGTCTGTCCCTTGTGTGTTAATCTGTGAATCTAAAGATGTGATTTTTAGTGGCTGTTATGAATTATTCATGAGGAAGGAGGAAGGGGGTGTCGCTGAGGGAGATCAGCAGGTAGGATGAATAGCATTAGCACGCTTTCACACATGAGCGACGCCATCATGGACGTTTAGTGGCAGCCACCTTTACTCGCTGCTTCAAAGGCGTACGATGTCGACCTCCGCTGTTTATTTATCACTTCATCTTTCCTTTTTTTTTTTTTTTTTTAAAAATTCTTGCTTATCTGAAATGCAGGACAGGTTCAGTGCATCACCAAATATATCAGTGAGGAATAAAACGCAACATTTTATACTTTTTTATACTTTTTATCCATTTATAGTTACATTTAATGTTGTGAAACCTCCAGGAAACGATTACGTTTTAGCAGCTACAAACAGTAATAAAGAGTTATATAACAATGCATTGCAATATCATAATCAGTGGCAGCTCATTAATATGCATGATATTGTTATTAATATTCATGAGCATGTGACTTTGCAGCATCAGGATTGGTCACTGATGTCATGCTCATGCAGATCATGCGTTTAAATCATGCAAATGAATAATCATGCAAAGTTATTCTGCAGCCGCACGTCATCTGTCAGTCACCGGCTCACTCGGGGACGGAGTTTTTTCCCTCTCAGGTGTCAATAACCCTAAACTAATCAGCTCGACGGAGCAGGGAATACTGAGACCTGAGATCTGGAAAATGACACGGCGGTGTTAAGAGATTTCATTTGCACAGTGCGATCGCCCGTGCTGAGATTTCCGAATTATTTTCTGCGCAGGATTTTTTTTTTTTAAAGGCCACTGGCTATCGTGGTAGCTAAACTAGCTTGTGTGTGTGTGTGTGTGTGTGAGTACTTCTTTGTGTGTTAAGCAGGAATAGGAAATGCTTACAAACCAGAAAGAGATGCAGTGATTAAAGGAATACTCCAGAGGTTTTTATCTAAAACTCCGTCAGCTCTATCTGTAGCGTGTGTGTGTGTGTGTGTGTGTGTGTGTGTGTGTGTGTGTGAGATTAGCACTGTTAAGAACTTCAACATGTTTTATCTTCACTGAGAAAAAAAAAACAGAAACAGAAATGCTCGCTAGATTTATGCCAAACTTGTTTATAATAAAAGTTTAAAGGGCAGCTGTTGTAAAAAAATAAATAAATATATGCGACTGTAAGACACAGAAACACTCTACAGGCACGACGCAGGAAGAATGAAGATGTGAGGATGAGATGGATGTGAAAGAAAATCAATTAGCTGCTCTAATGGACGTTCGTTTAACAGTAAACAGTAGTTCCGGTTACTTTACACTTTACACCTGAAGGTTCTGTCGTTTCCATACGCCATCGAATTGTCCCCTGTGGTAAAGTAGCTCCATCTCCGGAACCATGGAGTGATTCTGCAGATTTACATACAGCTTCATTTTATAAACAACTTCTCCTTTTTTTTTTTTCGAATGTGAGTTTGGCGTAAACACATTTTATTTATTTATTTTTGCTTCATGAGAGGAAATGAGAAGAAATTCTTGTCTTGTCTTGAACCTTCAAAGTTCAGCACACGACCAGAAGGTTGCGAAATCCTTCAAATCCTTTTCTTCCTGTTTCGTTGATTTGTGTTATATATTTTATTATATAAATTATTATAGATATTATTATAGATTTGTGTTAATAAAGCAGCCTGACTCTAAATTAGCCCAGGAACAGCTTTAAGTTTAGCGCTGTGCTGCTAAAAGGCGTCGAGCGGTGAGGATCTAGGTACGCTTTGATTTTTACGGAAGAAGAAGAGGAGTGTGGATCAAACGGACCGCTGTGAGCGACGATAAACCCAGAAATCCCTCGGTGAGGAGTGTGAACTCTCGTTAACATTGTTTCTGTCGGCTTCCACGCACGAGCCGAAGGAGACGCTCCAGAGAGACGTAGTGAAGGAGCTTCCTGAAGATGAAAACGTGTGCTGGGGCGTTGTCCTGTAGCTCTGTGGTTCTGTAGTTCTGTAGTTCTGTGTTTCTGTGGTTCTGTAGCTCTGTGGTTCTGTGTTTCTGTGATTCTGTGTTTCTGAGGTTCTGTGATTCTGTGGTTCTGTGGCTCTGTGTTTCTGATGTTCTGTGATTCTGTGTTTCTGTGGCTCTGTGTTTCTGATGTTCTGTGTTTCTGTGGTTCTGATGTTCTGTGGTTCTGTAGCTCTGTGGTTCTGTAGCTCTGTGGTTCTGTGTTTCTGTGATTCTGTGTTTCTGTGGTTCTGTATTTCTGTGGTTCTGTAGCTCTGTGGTTCTGTGTTTCTGAGGTTCTGTGATTCTGTGGTTCTGTAGTTCTCTGTCTCTGAGGTTCTGTGTCTCTGTGGTTCTGTAGCTCTGTGGTTCTGTATTTCTGTGATTCTGTGGTTCTGTATTTCTGAGGGTCTGTGTTTCTGTAGTTCTGTGGTGCTCTGGTTCTGTGGTTCTGTAGCTCTGTGGTTCTGTGTTTCTGTGATTCTGTGTTTCTGTGATTCTGTGTTTCTGAGGTTCTGTGATTCTGAGGTTCTGTGGTTCTGTATTTCTGTGGTTCTGTGTTTCTGAGGGTCTGTGATTCTGTGGTTCTGTAGCTCTGTGGTTCTGTGTTTCTGAGGGTCTGTGATTCTGTGGTTCTGTGGTTCTGTAGTTCTCTGTCTCTGAGGTTCTGTGTCTCTGTGGTTCTGTGTCTCTGAGGTTCTGTGTTTCTGTGGTTCTGTATTTCTGAGGTTCTGTAGCTCTGTGGTTCTGTGTTTCTGAGGTTCTGTAGCTCTGTGGTTCTGTGTTTCTGAGGTTCTGTAGCTCTGTGGTTCTGTGGTTCTGTGGTTCTGTAGCTTTGTGGTTCTGTGTTTCTGTGGTTCTGTGTTTCTGTGGTTCTGTAGCTCTGTGGTTCCATTATTCTGTGATTCTGTTGTTCTGTTTTTCTGTGATTCTGTGGTTCTGTGATTGTGTGGTTCTGTGTTTCTGTGGTTCTGTGTTTCTGTGGTTCTGTGGTTCTGTGGCTCTGTGATTCTGTGATTCTGTGGTTCTGTTTTTCTGTGATTCTGTGTTTCTGTGGTTCTGTGGCTCTGTGTTTCTGTGGTTCTGTGGTTCTGTGGTTCTGTGGCTCTGTGGCTCTGTGGTTCTGTGTTTCTGATGTTCTGTGGTTCTGTGATTCTGTGATTCTGTGGTTCTGTGATTCTGTGGTTCTGTGGTTCTGTGGCTCTGTGATTCTGTGGTTCTGTGGTTCTGTGTTTCTGTGATTCTGTGGTTCTGTGTTTCTGTGTTTCTGTGGTTCTGTGATTCTGTGTTTCTGTGATTCTGTGGTTCTGTGGTTCTGTGGTTCTGTGTTTCTGATGTTCTGTGGTTCTGACCCTCTCAGTGCAGCATTAGTGAAAGTCAGATAGGTAGAGGACTGTTAAAATAAAATACCAGCGTCATGCTAACACTTAATGGAACGCGAGAGTGACTCATTTCATCGTTCATTTAAAGTGCGTAAACAAGGCTTCTGAGAAGAGAGCTGCAGCCTGCCGGCTTTCTTTATTCCCGCGTTATCGCTCCGTGGGCTGAAAATAAAAGCCTCTAACAATAAAACACACTGCCTTCACCTCGCTCTCCAGTAATCACATTACAGGAGCTCAGTGTTTACTGAGAGAGAGAGAGAGAGAGAGAGAGAGAGAGATGAAGAGAAAGACAGAGAGAAAGAGACAGAAAGAAAGAGAGAGGGTAGAGAGAGCGACAGAGAGGGCACAGACAGGGAGAGAGACAGAGAAGGAAAGAGAGAGAGATAGAGCAGGCAGAGAAAGACAGAGTGAGAGAGGGAAGTAGTGAAAGGGAAATAAAAAGAAAGAAAGAGACAGAGGGAGAGAGACAGAGGAATCACAGGGATAGAGGGAAACAGAAAGAGAGACAGAGAGAGAAATACAAAGAAAGAGGCAGAGAGACCAACAGAGAGAGAGAGACAGAGAAAGAAAGAGAGACAGACAGAAAGACAGAGAGAGAGAAAGAAGAAAGAGATAGACAGAAAGAGAGAGAGATGAACAGCACAGTTATTGAGTTTTAATGGACGCTTTAATGTAACGCTTCACTATTGCTTTTTAATTTATGATGTTTTTTAAAATAACTGACTTGTTAATCTTTTAAAGCTGCACTGGTGTAAACAGAGAGAGAGAGAGAGAGAATAAACGCACTCTATTTCTCTTTCACATTTTTTTAAAGAAAGCTCAAAAAGGCCAGAGGGTTGAGAGTTTGTCGAGGGTTTGTCTCAGCGTCTGAGAGTTTCCTGTTCCTCATTTTTCCAGGCCACGCTGTCTGATTGTGAAACACGACACGCACCTCGCACTCGGACTCGGCCTTTCTGCCGGAGACGAAGCCGAGAAACCCGGAGCCAAACTGGAGAGTTCAGAAGTCACACGGCGGAGAAACTTTTCTTTCGGAATCCTCCTTTGCCCTGGACATGAACCAGAAAAACTGTGAATTCCTCTGCCACATGCGTGAAAAAGCGAAGAAGAAAGAGAGGGAAAGAGAGAGGGTGAAAGAGAGAGAGAGAAGATGGGAAATAATCTCGTATAGCTTGAAATCTCTTTGGATATTTTTAAAGCCTGGTTTGAAAAACATATTCACGGCTGGGAATTCAGTTCAGAGCTGGCGCGGGATGATAGAAGGAGGACGGTGATTAGCATGAAGAAAGTGTGTGTGTGTGTGTGTGAGAGATTGTCCGTGAAAACACTCGTCCGCATCTGACCCTGAAGCATGCAGTTGCATCTGTTGTATAAGAGCATCGTCCAGCTCCAAACGTTCTTTCTTCAAGATTCTTTACTAAGACAACTAACGTTCCTGACGCTAATCAGTTCCTGACGCTAATCAGTTCCGGACGCTAATCAGTTCCGGACGCTAATCAGGGCCATTTCTTGCTATAAGCCTCCAGACCACTGGGTGGCGCCATGATTTTATAAAATAGATATGCAAAAAATGCACACTTTACTATTATTTGCAGAAAAACTTTACGTAATAGGAAGTCCTGCAGCTCCCCTTGCGATGTGAAAAGAATAGAATTTACGTAACTAAATTCGATAACAAGTAACATCAGAAGCTCACGAAGAAACAACGATCAAACGAAGCAATCATATCTGTCTAGCGTAATCGTTAAAAACGCAGACGTGGAGAAACTAATGAATTAATAAATTGGCTTTAGTCCGTTAATTTGTCCACTTTATTACCTCTGCTTTTTTATATCATTGAAATATAAAAAGTTAGTGGCTAACTAGCTAGCATCTAGAATGAGAAATGTTAGGTAACATACTTTACTACAAGCTTTCCAGAGCAATAGAAACTCAGATGATGAAGAAATGAGTTGAAAACCTTCACCATGCTAATTAGCCTAATAGTCTAATGGTCCTTTTTCAGGTGAAGGAAATATTTTGGGGGCGTGGTCAGCGTTGGTCAAAGTAATGCAGGTTCAATTTAAAGCTTAATTCTTCCTGGCTATATATATATATATATATATATATATATATATATATATATATATATATATATATATATAAAACTAACTAATATATAACAAGCTACTATATATATCTAGCTAATGAATAAGTAGCTAATATACAACCATAGATAATGTATAACTAGCTAATGTATGACTAGCTACTATATAAATATAGATAAATATAAGTAGCTATTTTATAACTAGCTAAAGTGTAACTAATTTTCAAATGTTAGTGTTAAAGAGCAATGTAGTATATTTTATTTATTTTTATTATTGGACTTATTTTATTCAGTTGTATTTATTTTGACTTGTTATTTATGTATGCAGTTTGGTTGGTTAATAATTTCTGCGGAATAGTTTGCTACGCACGCTGTTAAAAGGACGACGTGATAAATAAGCGATGATGAAGAGGCACAAAATAAAATAAAATAAAAGGATCTACGTAATATCTTCTTAAATTGGTTAGCTTTACAGGTTTATACATGAGCTCGTTAATCACGTATCAGGATGAGATCGTAACCCTCAGAATATTTCGTTATTATTGTTATTATCGTTATCAGTTCCGCCCGAAAACCCAGCGGAAATCCGTCACCTTCATTTCGGCTCTCAGCAGCGGTGAAGAGCGTCCAATAAAACACTCTCCATCCACAAGTAGAGCGTTGGGGTAATTACCAATTAGGGCAGCCGTCAGCCATGTGTGTGTGTGTGTGTGTATGTGCGTGTGTATGTGCGTGTGTGTGCGTGTGTGTGTGCGTGTGTGTGCGTGCGAGCGCGTGTGCGCGCGCGCGTGTGCGCGTGTGTGTGTGTGTGCATGTGTGTGTGAGATGCAGGTTTCTAGCCGAGCAGCCAGCCGTATTGAACTATGTGTTAAATATCCAGAAAATTTTTAATCTAATGCTCGAGTCGTTCACTGTCAGTTTTGTCAGATAATTATAAAGTCACCATGTGGCCAGTCTATTCATCCCCCTTTTTCCTCCTCTCTCTCTCTCTCTCTCCCTCTCTCTCTGTCTCTCTCTCTCTCTTTCTTTCTGTGTCTCTCTAGGAACCAACTTCCACAACATGTAACTATAAACGGATAAAAAGCATGGAGTGTTATTTAATAAATTAAAAAAATTAAACGTTATCAAGTTGCTGTGGTGTAAAAGGAATAAAACACTTGGGGACATGCTGTTATAGGAAAATAATCACCTTCAGGTTGGTAACAGTGACTCCATTTCATCACACACACACACACACACACACCTACACAGACACAGACGCACACACACACACACACACACACACGCGCAGAGTGTTTATTAGATGAGGTTTATTAGACCGTGCAGTGTGAAAGTGTGAAGCCCTGAGATTAGTGTGTCCATGTGAGGGAGGTGATGAGAGGCGGAGCCTGTTGCTAGGGGCGACTGACAGACAGGTGGAGCACTTGTTCTGTTCAGAGCTAATCGCTGCAGGAGAGCTAGCTGACGTGAGAACAAAGGGAGTGAACGCCTCTTCTTTACGTCTGTTATTTTCATCTGTTCTTCTCAGCCTCAGTGTGGAACAGACACAAACATCTCTTCATTTTCATCTCTCTGTTCCTTCTTTCTTTCTTTCTTTCTTTCTTTCCTTCTATCTTCATTTCGTTGTTTTTCTTTAACATGTTATTCTGTATGTTGATGAATAACGAGAGATGTTTTCAGCCGGTTCTGATCCGACACAGATCAGTGCGTCACTAACACGTCGCTCCATCCTGATTTTACACCTGGAGGCTGTCAGGGTTGAGTTGATATTCAGGGTTGAGTTGTTCTTCAGGGTTGAGTTGATTATCAGGGTTTAGCTGTTCTTCAGGGTTGAGTTGTTCTTCAGGGTTGAGTTGATTATCAGGGTTGAGTTGATTATCAGGGTTGAGTTGTTCTTCAGGGTTTAGCTGTTCTTCAGGGTTGAGTTGATCTTCAGGGTTGAGTTGTTCTTCAGGGTTGAGTTGTTCTTCAGGGTTGAGTTGATAATCAGGGTTGAGTTGATCTTCAGGGTTGAGTTGTTCTTCAGGGTTGAGTTGTTCTTCAGGGTTGAGTTGATAATCAGGGTTGAGTTGTTCTTCAGGGTTAGGTTGATATTCAGGGTTGAGTTGTTCTTCAGGGTTGAGCTGTTCTTCAGGGTTGAGTTGATAATCAGGGTTGAGTTGTTCTTCAGGGTTGAGCTGTTCTTCAGGGTTGAGTTGATAATCAGGGTTGAGTTGTTCTTCAGGGTTGAGTTGTTCTTCAGGGTTAAGTTGATATTCAGGGTTGAGTTGTTCTTCAGGGTTGAGCTGTTCTTCAGGGTTGAGTTGATAATCAGGGTTGAGTTGATAATCAGGGCTGAGTTGTTCGAGCTGACGGCTGATTAGATGAAAGAACGTCGTGCTCCAGGCGCGCTCACGAGTGAACAGAGATGGAGATGATGCAAGCGTCTGATCTCGCTATCGGACTGCTGTGTGTCGAACTCAGAGAGACGGACGGAGAGACGGACAGAGAGACAGACAGGCGTTAGACCTCAGGGTTCCATCATGTGAATGTACAACAAGCGTGCTGGAGTTGCAGCGCTCCTCGAGTGTATATGTGATAAATAATCCTTTATATTTCACTTCATTATCCGCTTTACTGAAATATTTAGCGTTAGCGAGCGTTGGATTAGCCACCGTGTAGCTCGTAAATGTGTTTAATGGAACCGAAACTCTACACGTTCAAAAACATGATGCAATTATTCATTCGGCTTTATAGAAAGAAAGAAGGAAGAATATTTATATTTATATTTATAAGTAAAAGTCATGTAGGAAGTGATGAAGACATTTGTGTGAACATTTCTGCAAATAAACTCAAAGAAAGAAGGAAAGAACATTTAAAATAAAAATAAAGAAAAGAAAAAAGAAAGAATGAGATGAAGAAAAGGAAAAGAAGAAAATAGAAACAAAAGAAAGAAAGAAAAAGATGATTAAGAAGGAAATAAGTTAAAAAGGAATACATTAATAAAAGAGAGACATTTAAAAAGAAGGACAGTAAAAAGAAAGAAAGAAATTTTTGAAGAAAAAGAAATAAAAAAAAGGCAGAAATAAATAATGAAAAAGAAAGAAATAATGAAATAATAAATGAAAGAACAAGAAAGAAAGAAAAAAAACATTAAAAGGACACAGAAGCATTTCAAAAGAAGAAGAATCCACTCCACACAACACTGTTTAAAATCAATAACCACATCTTCAGTTTCCTCAACTTCGACTCTCCCACAGGCAGCGCTGACCCGAGTGTGTGTGTGTGTGTGAGAGAGAGAGAGAGAACGAGAGAGAGAGAGAGAGAGAGAGAGAGAATGAGAGAGAGAGCGCAGGGTCATGAGGTTCTGACCTTATGTAGATCCACATATGAACTTCTGTATGCTGGTTGGAGGGAAATCTGGAGCAGTGCCACACACACACTCTCTCTCTCTCTCTCTCTCTCACACACACACACACACACACACACACACTCTCTCTCTCTCTCTCTCTCTCTCTCACACACACACACACACACACTCTCTCTCTCTCTCTCTCTCACACACACACACACACACACACAAGTTTCTCATGTCTGCCGTTATGTTCTTGAGGAGCAGGAGACGAGGAACTGGGATGGTGTGATATGCAAAAGAAAGAAAGAGAGAGACAGAGACAGAGAGAGAGAGAGATTGGAGAGAGATTGAGTATCAGTTCAACAGCAAATAATGAAAAAAGTTAATCTGTACTCAAAAAAAAATGTACTTAACCCCAAATATTGTTAAAAATTAAAATACTCGAGACAAAAAATTAAATATTTTGTTTTAAAGGTGCGATCGTTTTTTAATAGAATTTATTTCTTTTGTACAAATAACTGGAAAAGTGTTTAGAACGTGATAAAAATAAATGTTTAAGCCTTGTTTGTGTTTCTTCCTGTCAGTCATTTTATAGTCCCGCCCCCAACGCGCCTTCGCTCCGCCCCTATCTCAGTCTGTTCAGAAAGAACAACATGGCTGAAACCGGTACACGCCCAGCGCAGCCAGATAATTCTCCTGTGACCAAAAAACTACTCTGTGCTTCAAAAAAAAAAAAAATCCAGAATACACACTGGCCATGATGAAACGTTTTATTACTGGTGAAGGCGATGAAGCTGGACATGGAGTTAGTGATGTCGCTCCTGGACAGGAGTATAAAGCAAATTTCTTTCGTGTGTTTAAAGTGTTATAACTATAAACACAAGTGTGCTTGAACGTGAGTTAGCATGCTAGCGCTAGCTGAGCCACCTTAGGTTCTGGGGGAGGAGTTTTGTGAACATGGACGGAATGGAGGGGCGGACTCAAGGAGCTCAATCTTTACATTTAATTTTAACATTTAACATTTAAACAATTCAATTTTGTATTTAATTTAATAATTTAACAAATCTTATATAACTTCTGTTTCACTATTAGAGATAAATGTTGACGAATCGTATCTAAATCTTATCTAAATCTTATCTAACGCACCTTAATTTGACTAAAATTCCTGTAATTTTACAGGACTAATGCTAACATTTAGCAGCGAAGGCTAATTTGGTCAAAAGATTAAAATGAAAAATCGGCACAGATTCGAACAAATATTTCCAGCCTCACATTAAACTCAAAAGAACTCCATGAAGAGCATTTTTTTTTGGATTTTCTTTAAATGAAGTCGTTATTTTTTTTCATGAATTGTCTCCTTTGACCTCTGACTAATTTCCATTCCTGAGACGCTGCAGCTCTGTTGTCCTCTTTTTATTTGCCCGAGGTCAGAGCGGAGCTGTTCGCCGCCGCGTTTGTTCTCAGCACCAGATTAATCCAGATTAAAGCCTCTCTGGATTAGACTGTGGATTATTTTACTTCTCATCTTCTGACAACGCAGCTCTGTGCATTTCTCTGTAAACGTGCTCTATCGTTCCGTCTGTCCCTCACCAGGCCGTGAGAAATCAGCGTTCGTGTACGTTAACACGCGGCTGAATCAGCATCACGTGCAGCAGGGCATGCTGGGAGCGCGGGTGAGAAGGGAGGGGAATAATTTAATTTTGGGTTTTGTGCTGCTCGCGCGATTCCTCATCTGATTAATCCGGGATTTAATTCAATCTGGAGCCACCAGAAATAACGCAACATGCGAACGTACGCTGTTCCAGTCCTGCTGTTTCAGCTCCTGATCACACACACACACACACACATATACACACACACACACACACACACACATACACACACACACAACTGACATTGAACACTCACACACACACACACACGCACACACACACACGCACAACTGACATTGAACACTCACACACACACAACTGACATTGAACACACACACACACACGCACAACTGACATTGAACACTCACACACACACACACACACACACAACTGACACTCAACACACACACACACACACACACAACTGATACTCAACACACACACACACACAACTGACATTGAACACACACACACACAACTGACACTCAACACACACACACAACTGACACTAAATATACACCCAACTGACACTGAACAAACACACACACACAACTAACACTGAACACACACACACACACACACACACACACACAACTAACACTGGACACACACACACACAAAACTGACACTAAACACTCACACACACACACAAAACTGACATTGAACACGCACAAACACACACACACAACTGACACTGAGCACACCCACACAAACACAACTGACACTCAACACACACACAGACACACACAACTGACATTAAACATGCACACAACTGACACTGAACACACACACACACCTGACACCGAACACACACACCTAATACAGAACACACACACCTGATACTGAATACACACACAAAACAATGACAATGTGCTGGTGTTGTTCTTTAGCTTTCTTTTGTTCCTTAGGTTTATTTTAGCTTTTAATTTACATACAGTATAAACTGCAGGTCTTATACTCTCAAATTAGAAAGAGAGAAAGTTTAAAACATTTAATATAAAGAAAAAATAAGATAGAATGAAGAAAAAAGCAGCTTAAATAAAAAAAAAAATAGGAAAAAGTACAATACAATATGAAAATAATATGAAAAGGTCACCATGACCTCAGCTTTTAACTAGTGTATAGGAAAGAAAGAAAGAAAGAAAGAAAGAAAGTTTATTTTATTTTATTATTTTATTATTTGCTCATATGCCGCTATCTTATACACTCCGTTTTACATTTCCTGATTTGTCTAGTGAGATATCTTTTTTAATTAGTTTTAATTTTGATGTAAATTTCCTCTCACTCTCTCCTACTCAAAGCCGTTTTAAATATGTAAATATAATTTAAATAAAAGATTATTTATCTGCGTAGTTAAAACAGTACAAAAAGTTACAAAGGCTAATAATAGATTTGGGGCGGAGTTAGCGTTCATATTCTTTTACTCAAAAACTATTTTTCTTTTTTGCAGACTCATATGACTAATGTGATTAGGAATTATATCTTATTTTATAACGTGTTATCTTGAGTTTGGAAATCCTCGCTGATTCATTCTGTTTCCATGCTAACTTTATAAAAATACGAGAACGAAACTAGCGGCATGTTAAAGGAAAAATCCAAACTGGAATTTGGATTTATATTTTACAGCTTGAATAACTGATGTTTGATGTTTGATATTTGATATATAATCCATCTTGTATCACGTGTCTTGTTTTTGACCCTCACTGTTATCCGTACCCTACTGCTCCTGCTTCGTGTTCTTGCTAATCTTCCTGGTCTTTATGCTAGATTTCTGTTTCTTCACTTCTAAATCATGCACTTTCTTATGTATGCGTGTTTTTTTTTTTAGTGGGCGTGTCTTGTTGTCACCTGTTGCGTCAGTATGGATTCGTGTGCATTAACTTCACATGTTTGCGGATTCGCTGACGATTCTGCGACGACGCCCGTCAATCCTTTATCACGCAGTTAGCTAGCTAGACTGCGGTTCTGTAAAGCAGAATCTGACTAAAGCTCCATGTTGCAGGCTACAGTCTGTCAGCATTATGCACACAGATGTCTTAGCAGCTAATCCTGCATAAGAATCTCACTCATATGTACTAATTGCTTTCTCTGCTAGCGAGCATCCCTCAACATCTGTACGCTGAGATCATGATGTAGGATGGATGTGGATTTTGTCAGGATTTACAAGCACGGATGATTCGGATGTGACAGTCGTGTTGTCCGAAGCCCGTGCTGCCGCTAATGGCTATTGACAGGTCTAATTGCGATGCCGGTGAGACGCCAAAACAATCCGTCCTCTTCATTTCTCTCAATTAGCCCAGGCTTTCTGTATACGCACTTCATCGTGCCTCCTGCCTGTACGGGCCGCAGGGGTCGAGGAGGTCGAGAGGGACGTCACGCAGAGACAGCTATTACCGCACACGAACACGACGAGGTTCACTAATGGAGGAAGCATCAGGGATGATGGAGAGATAGTGTTCTGATGTTCTGTACATTTTTTTCTTTACATCTGTCTCTTTCTTTCTAGCTTTCCATTGTTTCTTTTCTAGGAAGATACAGACATTTTATTGTTTGTCGGTTTATAATCATCAGCAGCATTGATTTATATATTATAATATGTTACAACCGTTATTTTTAACCACGATAAAAGCCGCCTATTTAAAAATATCATTTCACTCACAGACATGGAGTTTGTATTAGAGGCGTTGTACACCAGAGTCAGTATTTATAATGAAGCACACTGATGAACAGATTGAAAGCACTCTCTTTGTTCAAAAAGTGTTTTATTATTATTTATCAATCTAATAAAAATTCTTTATGCAAATCGTCTTGCATTAAAACTGTGCTTTTTGTCTTTTTTAAATTATGCATTCGTTACTTATAAATAAATATATAAATATTTTTTAAAATAGACCATTCCTTGTCATTTATGTGCCTTTGATTTAGTTCTCTGTCCCTGTCCTGTCACTGGTTTGTTATCACATTGTGTTCACCTGTTCTGTGTTAGCTTTTAATTAGTATACCTTTCTATTTGTACCTTTGTATTTTGTTGTGAGGTCATGTCGGTTGATTTCCTGCATTTGATTTGATTTGTGTTGTGTTGTGTTGTGTTGTGTTGTGTTGTGTTGTGTTGTGTTGTGTTGTGTTGTGTTGTGTTGTGTTGTGGCGTGTTGCGTTGTGTTGTGGCTCCAGTGGCGCAATCGGTTAGCGCGCGGTACTTATACAGCAGTACATGTGAAGCCATGCCGAGGTTGTGAGTTCGAGCCTCACCTGGAGCATGAGTTTTACCTGAGAGCTCTAGTAACATCTCAGTGGGTCTTGTGCTTTAAGCGTGAAGTTGAACCAATGAAAGTCAGAAGGGCAAGTACACATCTACCTTGTAGCTCTAGTAGTGCAGTTGGTTAGTACACAGTACCTATAAGGTGGTACTTGTGGAGGAATGCTGAGGTTGTGAGTTTGAGCTTGATCTGAAGTATGAGCTTTATGCAATGGTTCAGATGACTTAGTTAGGTGCTCTCTCATAACTGTCCTAGTTAGTTCCTTGTTTAAAGCTTCAGTAGTACCAATGCAAGTGACATCATGTAGGAATTCCAGCTTCACCTGGAGCATGTGCTTACCTGCTGGTTTAGATGATCAAGTGGATCACCCAAACTCAGTTCTCCATGGTTAAAGGTTGAGTAGAACCAATGCAAATGGACATCATGTGGGCTTTGTAGCTTCACTGCTGAAGTTATATAACAGTATCTTTGAAGCCATATTGAGTTTGTGAGTTCGAGCTTCACCTAGAGGATGAGTTTTATGCAGTGGTTTGGATCAAGTAGTTGAGTCCTTAAGTTCATTTGTTCTAGTTTGAAGGGCAAGTGCACATGACGTGACATACCTTCTGTGGCTCCACTTGTGGTTTTCGTAGCTCCAGTAGCGCAATTGGTTAGCGCGCGGTACTTATACAGCAGTACGTGTGAAGCCATGCCGAGGTTGTGAGTTCGAGCCTCACCTGGAGCATTAGTTTTACCTGAGAGCTCTAGTAACATCTCAGTGGGTCTCGTGCTTTAAGCGTGAAGTTGAACCAATGAAAGTCAGAAGTGCATGTGCACATCTCGCTTGCGTTGTAGCTCCAGTGGTGCAGTTGGTTAGTGCACAGTATGCATATGGTAGTATCTGTGGAGGAATGCTGATGTTGTGAGTTTGAGCTTGACCTAGAGCATGAGCTTTATGCAATGGCTCAGATCACTTAGTTAGGTGCTCTCTCATAACTGCCCTAGTTAGTTCCTTGTTTAAAGCTTCAGTAGTACCAATGCAAGTGACATCATGTAGGAATTCCAGCTTCACCTGGAGCATGTGCTTACCTGCTGGTTTAGATGATCAAGTGGATCACCCAAACTCAGTTCTCCATGGTTAAAGGTTGAGTAGAACCAATGCAAATGGACATCATGTGGGTTTTGTAGCTTCACTTCTGGACATGTTAGTGTGTGCTACATGTGAAGCCATGCAGAGATTGAGCTTTACCTGAGAGGTAAGAACCAAAGCAAGATGAAAGAGCAAGTGCACATCCTACTGGGCTTGCAGCTCCAGTGGCGCAATCAATTAGTGTGCAGGACTTGTATGGTAGTATGTGTGAGTAGTTGGTTCCCTGGTTAAAGCTTGAGCAGAACCAATTCCCTTGGTTTTCATAGCTCTAGTGGCACAATTGGTTAGCCCATGGTACGTATACAGCAGCACTTGTGATGCCATGCTGAAGCTGTCAGTCCACCTGGAGCACCTGAGCATGTGGTTCAGGTGACTGAGCTGAAGACCAGATCTCAGCTACCATGGTTTCATGTTTAAAGTGGTTGTGTGCTGTGCTGATAAAACTTTGGGAAAAATTTAAAAGTAATCTATCAGAGGTGCTTCACGTTTTGCGATAATAATAATAATATAATAATGCCACTCATTCCTCTCCTCTGGAGAACAGGGGATGAGTTAGAGCTTTGAGCTCAGCTTGGAGTGGCCATGATGCCATTTGGAACTCTGGGAAGAAAGATTAAGAATTTGCTCCCTGTGGACGTCCCCTCACAACCCACCACCGGTTCTCCAAGTGATGTTTTTAAGTTCACACAACCTGAGAGAGTGGAGAGAGAGGAGAAAAACTGGTGGGGAAAAGTGAAGTGAAAATCCCGGAGGACTTCCTGTCCCTTCCTCCATCATGCTGTAAGCGTTCCGTCTTTACTTCCTGTCCGCTTCATCGCTGTGTCTCTTTAGGCTTTGATGCTGCTTGAAAGGACAGAATGAGAATGAACAATGTGCTGAAAAAAAGTGTGTGTGTTTTTAATGCTTACTTAGCAAGCCGTTCAGGGATATCCCAGCATGCCTTTCACCTACCCTCAAACTCGTGGCCATGAGCGGCCCTCTTATTCTAGTCTTTTGGGGTTTTTAAGTATGAGACAGAAAGAAAGGCAGAAAGACTCTGATCACAACCAAGGTAATTAAAAATACGAAGCTTTTAGCCAGTATTAGTGATAGCTAATTTTTCCACACACTGCTCCGCTGATCTCCTCTCATGAGACATCAGCATCATTAAACAAAGGAATTTATCTAACACTCCTCACTACACATCTGCACCATGTAGCAGAGGCATGAATAAATAAAGAAGCACAATGAATTACACTTACACTGCACAATATTTTTCACAATATATAATTTTGGATTTAATTAGGATATAATTAGATATCATTTTTCTGTCTCTGATTTTTTTGGTGGGGGGTTTATTGGCAAGTGTCTGTGTTTATCTGGTTATCTATCTATCTATCTATCTATCTATCTATCTATCTATCTATCTATCTATCTATCTATCTATCTGTCTGTCTGTCTGTCTAGTTATCTATTTTAGTACAAGTAGCCACCTACACTTTCTAAATATTGTAGAAAAAAACCCCGCACCTTGGATCAGATCTTGGAGTTTGACCCTCAGCATTCACGAGAGAACGAGGGAAGAGATGAAGTACAGAAAACCAGTCAAAAGTGCTGAGACATAAAGTTTAGAACCTCCCAGGAGAGAGCAAGAGCCAGAAACAAAGAAAAAAAAACCCTGAAAAGAGAAAAGCTAAAGAAATGCAGGAAATATCTTCTAGACAGCTCTTTAAAGCTGAGCAGAAGTCCCGCTAGACGCAGTGGGTTCATGGAGAAGTCAAGGAAAGAGGAAGACAAAAGCAGGAGAAGAGAACCTGAGCCAAGGCCGACCAAAAACAGGCTGTAATTATGCAGGCGGAACATCTTCTCCCTTCAGAGAGGGCTTAAGCGTTGATCTTTTCTTCCTCTCACTCTCTTTCCCAATCTCGCGCTCCCTTGGCCGAAGTACAGAAGGAGGATTAAAACTCAAACAGACGACACTTTCTCCCGCGATGTTACTGTTACAGCTCGACTCTCTTTAACGCCGTTCACAGCTCCGGCATTTACCTTCCTGAATTCACTATTCACTCCAACGCATCCACAGCTGCCGTTTTTCAGGTTATATTAAAGAAGAAGTCACTTCCACACTCTGCTACACCTACAGAAAGGATTTAAAGCCATGCAGATATCAATGCCTCAATCCCCAGTGAGGAGGGGAGGGGCAATACTGACAATTACATCAATACTGATGCAGGAAAAGTCCTCTGTATTCAGACTCGGGTCACGCAGCTGCGTAAGTAGAATGTGAGCTCCATAATCAGGTTAAAATCACTCATTCACATTAAAAATTTCGAGTAGGAGAAGGAATGCTCCAGTAGAAGCGTCAGAGATGGTGTTTTTTCAGTAGTGTTTAACCACAAGAACTCGTCTTTAAACATAGAAAAAAGAGGGATAGAAAATGTGGACTGAAGAAAGAAACTTCAATTTTTTCTTTGCTGTCAAGTGTAATATGATGTAACATAAAAGCAAGAGACAATTTAAAAATTAAATTAAAATTAAAAGGCTGATACTATTATACAGATTATGAATGAGAAGATGGCGAGCGTTGAAATCTAAAAGGAGTCGAGTATCAATAATTGCTGAATGAATAGTGCTAGTTGTAATTATGACATTAATCACTGGTTTAATTTCACAAAATGGCTTCCACACTCATTATTCAGCAGATTATAAAATTGAACAAGCACATCCTGTTATTTTACTTTCTTTTTGTTTAAATCTTGCTCATAACAGTTACTTGTACGCACAAAGGAAGCCCTGAGATGTTAAATCGAGGTTCTGAAATAGTAACGTCTATGCAGGATATCATCTATTTTTTAATTTGCTATTTGAGTTTGAAAAATGCTTTGTTTACTTTATCTGTTGTCTTGTATAATCTGAGTTTATACTGCAGTTCTGATCAGTTCTTTATCTCTGACTGTCCTCTTTTTCTGTTCTTTTAGTTCTCTGCTTACTAACAAGGACTGGAACTGGGAAGCAATGCTCAATCAATCGGCCCCAAATAACCTCTCTAATTTAGCTGCTTGAAAAAACACTAAATGTCTTCCTGTTCTGCATCTCTGTTACTGTCACTGCAGTTAGGTTTTACATTTTCATCTGTCGGCATTGCCGTGATGAGCGCTAGTGGAGCGAGACGTGTTCGGAAATACATACAGCGTCGCTCGCTATTCCAGCCTCACTGTCAAATTAGCCTTCTCTAAATTAGTGTCTTTGAGAGGAGATTACAGACTCATGTCATGTTCCTCATGTCATAGTTTCAGCAGGATAAAGTGAAAAACTGTGTTAACTTATAATTGCTGCAAAAAAACAAAACAAAACAAAAAACACCAATGGGATCAGTCCTGACCCAGGATCGACAAAATACATCTCCTGAACTTCACTGACGCTACAGTTAGAATCGTGTTGCGGAAAGATGAGAGCGAAAAATGTTGGCCATGAACACCATCAGCATTTTGCAGAAAAAAGTGTAATGAAAAGTGTCCAAAAAGACTGTAAAATATGGAGCTTTTGTGTTGTGCTGTTGTGGAGCTTTGGTGAGGACTGGTGTCATCATCATGACAAACCGCTGCACCAGTAGAACGTAAGCTGTGTCATAGTCCAGTTTGAACGTAAACGCCCACTGGACTACTAAAATATAAACAGCTGTACCAAGAAGCATAGATTATTAGCAAGGTACATCACAAAACATTAAAACACTGTACTGTTTACTTTATTCTGTTGTTATTGAAGTGCAGATTAATTTTACAGCCTCTTCGTTAATATTCCTTTGCTAAAATGATTCATTACTAAAATTCTGTTGTTGCGTTAGAGCAGATCATTTGAAATAAACGTTACACTGAGAAAGACAGATGCTAATCACGTCTCACAAATGGATATAGTACTTCCTGTTTAAGTAGGAATGTGTTTCTGATTGGCTGGTGATGGTGAAATATGGCACTCTACGTGAAAACGTTTTTGAGCTACGATTATGTTATGTGCTAGTATTTAGGTTACACCTACAATATTCTACACCATGCTAGCCAACGTATGGTTTATGGCTGGACTTACGATTGAAGTCACGGTCAACAGGTGGAACTGGTTGCAGGATATTTTAACCCAAACTCTGGCTGCCTCTGTCAGGAGGTTACGACTTGGCCATAGCTTGATCACAGACTGTAGACAGTGAACTCAAACAAACATACAAATCAGTACAGAAATGCTTGCAGGATTTGAACCCTGGATGCTCATATGTGCAAAGCTATACATATAAAATGTCCTGCATGGAAGGGTTAAGTGTCCGTGATCCTCTACACATGTCTCCAGCTTTGGAAAACATCACAGGAAGAGACTCAGTGCAGTTATTCCCTCCAGAGGACACAGGAGACTTCAACTAATATTAACAGTGGGGGGCGTGCTAATAATGTTGAAACCCTTTGATTCTTGCTAAATGCTTAGTTTTAGGTTTCAAACATCAGTCAGTGCATTCTAGTCAGCTCTGCTTATGTTAATGAAGGGTGCCAATAATTTTGCACCCAACCGTACACAATGCAGCAATTATAGCTCCGGAGCATCGTCCACATCTCCGCGTGTCGTTCCGATTAATTTACATATTTGCATCTAATTTACACCTAACTGTTTGGATCGTGTTCAGTTTCACTCTTTTACAATAATCTATTGTACGTTCACGTTTAGAACACGTCGCCCTCCACCAGCGTTCTCTCGCTCTCTCGCTTTCTCTTTTTCTACATTTCACTCGCTTTTGTGTGAAGTGTCATCTGCTGGCACTGAGGGTGTTTTTTCTTCTTCTTCTTCTTTTTGTTGGACATAGGAGACGAGAGAGAGAGAGAAAGAGAGACACAGCGAAGCCGAGGTGATGAATTTAACAAGACCGTTCCATTTCTGTCAGCTGTGGATGAGGATCAGCGGGGGCGTCCCTTCTGCGGTACAGGAGACGAATAAATATCAGAATGGAGAGAGAGAGAGAGAGAGAGAGAGAGAGAGAATGACAGAAAGAAACAGAGAGACTTTTTACTTTTACGATGCCTTTAATGCATCGGTTCAGTATACTGTTACCTACTTATTTGTCGTCCATCGTTTCTGTGAAAAAAAAAAAAAGAACATTACAATCTTCGCTCAAAGCACGTAACTTGTTGTTCCCTGTGGGGAAAAAGATTTTAATTTTAATGCCTCAACAACGTGGAACAACTTACAGGAACATTTAAAACCTACTGTGCTTCCTTCACTGGTGGAATTTATGGCACTTTAACTAAAAACATACTGGACGTTGCTTCTGCGATATCTGATTGTATATTACTGTGTATGTGGTTTTTCTATTTCTGTTGGATTTATTTATTTCTTTTCACTTATCTTCCTCTCTCTGGGGAGAGGGAGGAGTTTTGTTTTGTGTTAACTGTTGTGTGTTTAATTATTGTTCTGTTTTTTTGCTGATTTCTCGGCCAGGTCACTCTTGTAAAAGAGATTTTATCTCAGTGAATTTTTTTTTTTATCCTGGTTAAATAAAGGTTACAGACAAACAAACAAACAAAATTTACATATTTTAAAAACAAAACTCCTTTGACCTCCCCAACCCCAAAAACTCGTCAGTCTCAATCCAATTCCAAGAACAGTCCATAAGCAAGTCTGCAGGAATCTCTATATGAATCTCTATATGAATGCCTGTATGAATGTCTGTATGAATCTCTATATGAATGCCTGTATGAATGTCTGTATGAATCTCCGTATGAATGCCTGTATGAATGTCTGTATGAATGTCTGTCTGAGTGTCCGTATGAATGTCCGTATGAATGTCTGTATGAATGTCTGTATGAATGTCTATAACAGATTTAAAGTAGAGTCTTTCATGCAGCTGAATCCGAATCTTCTCTTTATTGTGGACACTTTCAGACTGTCGTTCTTTGTAAAGTGTTGTGCAAAGTTCACAAACTTCAGTGAGACGTTCCTTTCACCTTCAGTCAGCTGTAAGGAAGCGGTTGATCTGTGCTGTAGTGTTCAGGTCCTCCAGTCAGAGCAGCTTGTCTCGTCTGAGCTGATCTCTCCGTCCTCCATGAGTGTGATGTTCTCCACCTGTACTACACTCTGGACCTTCACGCTCTGGTTTTATAACGTTATCTGATTCTCTGCTGGTTTTCAGTTTTGTTGACGTTCTTACAGCTTGCTTTGTGTGTGTGAGCTGTGTGGGTTCTCCTGCTGCCGCTGCTTTACCGGGTCACTGACAGCTTCAGTGGCTGTGATTCATAAAACTCTGAGCAGAACCGAGCTTTAATACAGAGCAGTGTGTTAAATACAGCGTGTGCATAACTGCTGGTTAATACGTATAACCGTATGTCTGGGTGTTTGGTTAGTATTCCACAGGGGTGTGTAAACTTTTAAACTTTACTGCAGCTCTGACTCGGAGTGAGAGAAAGGAACAGAGAGAGGGAGAGATGTAAAATATACAGGAGAGGCCAGTGCTGCAGAGTGAAAGGAATTCACTGAGTGTGAGACCCACAGTGCACTCGCTCCAGAATTCATACTGTCTGTCTGTCTGTCTGTCTGTCTCTCTATCTATCTATCTATCTATCTATCTATCTATCTATCTATCTATCTATCTGTCTGTCTGTCTGTCTGTCTGTCTGTCTCTCTATCTATCTATCTATCTATCTATCTATCTATCTATCTATCTATCTATCTGTCTGTCTGCCTCTCTGTTTGTCTGCCTCTCTGTTTGTCTGCCTCTCTATCTATCTATCTATCTATCTATCTATCTATCTATCTATCTGTCTATCTATCTGTCTGCCTCTCTGTCTGTCTGTCTGTCTGTCCATCAGTCCATCTGTCTGTCTGTCTGTCTGTCCATCTGTCTGTCTCTCTTTTGGTCTGTCTGTCTGTCTGTCTGTCTGTCTGTCCATTAGTCCATCTGTCTGTCTGTCTGTCTGTCCATCTGTCTGTCTCTCTTTTGGTCTGTCTGTCTGTCTGTCTCTCTCTCTCTCTCTCTCTCTCTCTAATCCCTGGATCCTGATTGGTCAGAAGGTGTTGATTAGTTTTCTATAACCGCGGCTCTGGCAGTAGTGCAGCTGCACTCACAGGTTTATATTAATGTCCTGGTTCTAATTATAATAAATTATTGTTTCTATAGTAACAGCTCATTCACAGGGACTTGTACGACAGACGCTCAAAATAAATGATTCAAAAATTGTTGATATGGTGAATTTTTCTGTCAGTGTTATTTAACATCTATGGAAGGAGTCTCCAGTGTCAGCGCTTTGTGACAGTCAGAGGTGCTAAGGATTGAAGGAAAACCTTAAAAGTCGGTGTGTGTAAGATAAATCCACGTTTCAGCTGGAGCATGGCCGGCGTCTGGACAGTTTAATGGAGAAGAGGGATTAGTGTAAATCCAGGCACTGCAGTTTAATGTCGTCCCTGAGGAATGTTCTGGATTACATGTTCTCACACGATTAGGAGATTATGACTAGGAGAGAATCAAAGACCCATGGGCTCATGGGATATGTAGTTCAAATGAAGGACAAAACATTTGGTCATGGAGCTGCATAAAGAGATCGTTTATCAGGAGGGTGTTCAGTGACGAGGGACAATATGGCGGAAAATCAGGAGGGTGTGATTGTTATCAGTAGTGTTGGTAATTATTAAGTGTTTTTGCAGTGTTTAGTCGAGTGTTTAGAGGAAAGTTTGAGGTGTGTTTGGAGGAGGGTTTGGACTAATATCCAAGGAGTTTTTTTTTTTAGAAATGTTTAGGTAAGTGACTGCTGTTTAAAGCGTGTTTGGTACATGATAAAATGTTTAGAATGCTTTTGTGGGGTGTTTAGAGCAGTGTGTGCAGTAGTGTTTAGAATAGTATTTGAAAAGCGTTTAGATTAGTGTTTGAGTATTTCTTATTTATAACAGTAATATTCAAAGAGTGTTTTAATTAGTACTTTGAGAAGTGTTTAGTGTAGTATTGAAGGAATATTTAGAGTAGTGTTTAGAGTAGTGTGTATAGTAGTGTATTAAGTGTTTAGAGTACTGTATATGTTAGTGTATTAAGTGTTTAGAGTAGTGTTTAGAGTAGTGTATTAAGTGTTGAGAGTAGTGTATTAAGTGTTTAGAGTAGTGTTTAGAGTAGTGTATTAAGTGTTTAGAGTAGTGTTTAGAGTAGTGTATTAAGTGTTTAGAGTAGTGTATTAAGTGTTTAGAGTAGTGTTTAGAGCAGTGTATTAAGTGTTTCGAGTAGTATATTAAGTGTTTAGAGTAGTGTTTAGAGTAGTGTATTAAGTGTTTAGAGTAGTATATTAAGTGTTTAGAGTAATGTTTGAGGAGTGTGTATAGTAGTGTATTAAGTGTTTAGAGTAGTATATTAAGTGTTTAGAGTAGTGTTTAGAGTAGTGTATTAAGTGTTTCGAGTAGTATATTAAGTGTTTCGAGTAATGTTTGAGGAGTGTGTATAGTAGTGTATTAAGTGTTTAGAGTAGTGTTTAGAGTAGTGTGTATAGTAGTGTATTAAGTGTTTAGAGTAGTGTTTAGAGTAGTGTGTATAGTAGTGTATTAAGTGTTTAGAGTAGTGTTTAGAGTAGTGTGTATAGTAGTGTATTAAGTGTTTAGAGTAGTGTTTAGAGTAGTGTATTAAGTGTTTAGAGTAGTGTATTAAGTGTTTCGAGTAGTGTTTAGAGTAGTGTATTAAGTGTTTCGAGTAGTGTATTAAGTGTTTCGAGTAGTGTTTAGAGTAGTGTGTATAGTAGTGTATTAAGTGTTTCGAGTAGTGTTTAGAGTAGTGTATTAAGTGTTTCGAGTAGTGTATTAAGTGTTTCGAGTAGTGTTTAGAGTAGTGTGTATAGTAGTGTATTAAGTGTTTAGAGTAGTGTTTAGAGTAGTGTATTAAGTGTTTAGAGTAGTGTTTAGAGTAGTGTGTATAGTAGTATATTAAGTGTTTCGAGTAGTGTTTAGAGTAGTGTATTAAGTGTTTCGAGTAGTGTTTAGAGTAGTGTATTAAGTGTTTAGAGTAGTGTATTAAGTGTTTCGAGTAGTGTTTAGAGTAGTGTATTAAGTGTTTAGAGTAGTGTTTGAGGAGTGTGTAGATGAATGTTTGATGACCATTTTAAGTAGTGTTTAGAAGCATGGTTGACGAGTGTTTAAGAGAGCATTTAAGGGGTTTTAAAGGAGTGTTTGAGTAATGTTTATTGTTCAAGATGTTTAGAATATTTCATGAGTGTTTAGAGTGGGATAGAGTAGTATTCAATGAGTCTTTAGAGGAGTGTTCGGAGTAGTGTTCATACTGTAAAATCTAAATCTCAAGTGTAAATGCAACCAGACTTAAACATGCAAACAAACAAACCAGCAAAGAGCGCATAGACTCTACAGGAAGAAACCAATCAGATGAACATTTAGATCAGAGTGTGTGATTTAATGAGGCACACAGATACCATACATTAATCACTTAACTAATATTAGCTAATCTAATCTAATTTTACACTTTATTATGCTAATCATATATTAATGATAAAAAGTGATTAATTGTGGAGATGATGTGATGAAGTTCTTACATGTAAATACAAGTGTAATTATCTACACAGATATGAGATATTAGATTAAAGAAGCTCCCATTGTGGCGTGTGTGTGTGTGTGTGTGTTTTCTGACTAATCAGGAGGGTAAATAATTCTCCACATTAGTAGGTGGAGCAGGTGGTTGGTGTTAAAGCTGTACACACAGTGAGGTGATGAGTCATGGTGTTTTTGGAAAATATTACACAGATTTCAGTCTGCCATCTTCACGTCGAGGCGTCATTACGGTTTCATATATATATATATATATATAACAGAAAAATACAGCAGAGAGAACTGCAGGAGGATGGATATATCGCCTGTGGTGAACATTTCGCTGTCTCGGGGAAAATCAATTATTCTTTAGCTCTCTCTTTCACACACACACACAAACACACACACACGTTTTGTTTTCCCAGGAGGCTTCAAATACCGCATATATATTCTTCACTAATCGAGTAGCATGCTGCAGTTATCTTTCCTCGATACTACAACACACTCAGTCACACTTAGGAGGCAATTTATCTTAGACAAGCCACCTGCTGGTCTGTTTTAGGAGGTGAGAAGAACCCGGAGAACCCGGAGAACCTGGTGGAACCCAAACAGACACGGGGAGAACAGACAGTAACCCGAGCTCAGGATAGAACCAGGAACCTTTACGCTGTCTGACACTGTTATATATAAATAATATGGATAAAAGTGTTCGAGGACTGTTTAGAGAAGTGTTTAAAGGAGTGCGTGGAGGAGTGTTTAAAGAAGTGTTTGATGAGTGTTTAGAGATGTGTTTAAGGAGTGTTTCGAGAGGTGTCAAGAGTAGTGTTTGAGAAGTGTTCATAGATGTATTTGAGGAGTGTTTGGTAGTGTTTAGTGCTTGAGGAGTGTGTGGGAGTGTTTAGTGTTTGAGGAGTGTGTGGGAGTGTTTAGTGTTTGAGGAGTGTGTGGGAGTGTTTAGTGTTTGAGGAGTGTGTGGGAGTGTTTAGTGTTTGAGGAGTGTGTGGGAGTGTTTAGTGCTTGAGGAATGTGTGGGAGTGTTTAGTGTTTGAGGAGTGTGTGGGAGTGTTTAGTGTTTGAGGAGTGTTTGGTATTGTTTAGTGTTTGAGGAGTGTTTATAGCAGTACTTGAGTGTGTAGGAGTGTTTAATGTTTGAAGAGTGTGTGGGAGTGTTTAGTGTTTGAGGAGTGTTTGGTATTGTTTAGTGTTTGAGGAGTGTGTGGGAGTGTTTAGTGTTTGAGGAGTGTGTGGGAGTGTTTAGTGTTTGAGGAGTGTTTGGTAGTGTTTAGTGTTTGAGGAGTGTTTGGTATTGTTTAGTGTTTGAGGAGTGTTTATACTAGTAGTTGAGGAGTGTGTGGGAGTGTTTAGTGTTTGAGGAGTGTTTGGTAGTGTTTAGTGTTTGAGGAGTGTTTGGTATTGTTTAGTGTTTGAGGAGTGTTTATACTAGTAGTTGAGGAGTGTGTGGGAGTGTTTAGTGTTTGAGGAGTGTTTATACTAGTAGTTGAGGAGTGTGTGGGAGTGTTTAGTGTTTGAGGAGTGTTTGGTATTGTTTAGTGTTTGAGGAGTGTTTGGTATTGTTTAGTGTTTGAGGAGTGTTTATAGCAGTACTTGAGTGTGTGGGAGTGTTTAATGTTTGAAGAGTGTGTGGGAGTGTTTAGTGTTTGAGGAGTGTTTGGTATTGTTTAGTGTTTGAGGAGTGTGTGGGAGTGTTTAGTGTTTGAGGAGTGTTTGGTATTGTTTAGTGTTTGAGGAGTGTGTGGGAGTGTTTAGTGTTTGAGGAGTGTTTATAGCAGTACTTGAGTGTGTGGGAGTGTTTAATGTTTGAAGAGTGTGTGGGAGTGTTTAGTGTTTGAGGAGTGTTTATACTAGTAGTTGAGGAGTGTGTGGGAGTTTTTAATGTTTGAAGAGTGTGTGGGAGTGTTTAGTGTTTGAGGAGTGTTTGGGAGTGTTTAGTGTTTGAGGAGTGTGTGGGAGTGTTTAGTGTTTGAGGAGTGTTTATTGCGGTACTTGAGTGTGTGGGAGTGTTTAGTGTTTGAGGAGTGTTTGGTATTGTTTAGTGTTTGAGGAGTGTGTGGGAGTGTTTAGTGTTTGAGGAGTGTGTGGGAGTGTTTAGTGTTTGAGGAGTGTTTATAGCAGTACTTGAGTGTGTGGGAGTGTTTAATGTTTGAAGAGTGTGTGGGAGTGTTTAGTGTTTGAGGAGTGTTTATACTAGTAGTTGAAGAGTGTGTGGGAGTGTTTAGTGTTTGAGGAGTGTTTATAGCAGTACTTGAGTGTGTGGGAGTGTTTAATGTTTGAAGAGTGTGTGGGAGTGTTTAGTGTTTGAGGAGTGTTTATACTAGTAGTTGAGGAGTGTTTGGTAGTGTTTAGTGTTTGAGGAGTGTTTATTGTGGTACTTGAGTGTGTGGGAGTGTTTAATGTTTGAAGAGTGTGTGGGAGTGTTTAGTGTTTGAGGAGTGTTTATACTAGTAGTTGAGGAGTGTTTGGTAGTGTTTAGTGTTTGAGGAGTGTTTATTGTGGTACTTGAGTGTGTGGGAGTGTTTAGTGTTTGAGGAGTGTGTGGGAGTGTTTAGTGTTTGAGGAGTGTGTGGGAGTGTTTAGTGTTTGAGGAGTGTTTATAGCAGTACTTGAGTGTGTGGGAGTGTTTAATGTTTGAGGAGTGTGTGGGAGTGTTTAGTGTTTGAGGAGTGTGTGGGAGTGTTTAGTGTTTGAGGAGTGTTTATAGCAGTACTTGAGTGTGTGGGAGTGTTTAATGTTTGAGGAGTGTGTGGGAGTGTTTAGTGTTTGAGGAGTGTTTATACTAGTAGTTGAGGAGTGTTTATACTAGTAGTTGAGGAGTGTGTGGGAGTGTTTAGTGTTTGAGGAGTGTGTGGGAGTGTTTAGTGTTTGAGGAGTGTGTGGGAGTGTTTAGTGTTTGAGGAGTGTTTATACTAGTAGTTGAGGAGTGTTTGAGAGTGTTTATTGTGGTACTTGAATGTGTGATATTAGTGAAGTATGAAGTGCATTATGGCTTTAAAGCACTCAGAAATTATGGAGTAGAGGTTGTTAATAAGTAATGGCACCCTGCCCAGCAATTCATCCTCAAACAGCTGCCTCATCCACAGCGAGAGAGAAAGAGAGAGAGAGAGAGGGTGAGAGCGTGTGTGTGTGTGTGTGTGTGTGTGTGTGTGTGTGTGTGTGTGTGTATTTGCTTGCACTGGGTGACGCCAGGGTTTAACCTTTCTTTGAGGTCTGTGTGGTTTGTGTTCATGCTTCACCCTCAGGCTTACACACTTATAGATACTTAATATTGCAAACAAATGGAAAGAGACACACACACACACACACACACCTCCTCTTGCACACATGTCTTTAGATACACTTCTAACCTTATGACCTTTTGTGAAGTAATGTATTCTGTGTGTGTGTGTGTGTGTGTGTGTGTGTGTTTGAATTCATATGTAACTGTTCCATCCTTGAGTAAAGCTACTGACACACAACTGAAAAATCCATATATTATTTAAATTAAAGCATATATTGATAATGATAATAACACCTACACTTCAACTTAACCTCAGTAACCAGAAGCAAAGATCTTGGCTCTTAGTTTTTCAAATAAAAGCTATTTTAAAAAAAATAAATAATAGCTAGACTTTTTATTTTTTCTAAAAACACAATTTATTGTGTGAGGACCGCATGATTGTGAGGACTGTAGCTGAAATGAGTAACTAATAGACGTGTAACTTTACACAAAATTCAAACCTGATACGATGGCAATGTGGTGGTGTCTCGACACGATATGTTTTTATACAACAAAAACAAGCATTGCCTGAATATGTGTCTTAGTTTTCCATTTTAAATTGATTAAAACATTTAAGAATAACTTAATAATGACACTGTGTGTGTGTGTGTGTGTGTGTGTGTGTGTGAGATCCATTTCACTCTTTTAACAGTGTATAAGGAAACAAAGGTTTCCTTCCTTGTCTCCGTCTCCTCTCCGCATGTTACAGTAAACCTGAGCACGAGCTTAGTATCGGACCGATACAAGCATCAGTATTGATGCCTCCCTAGTGAGGACATTTAGTCCTTTTTGTTTCTCATAAAGGGCTTAAAACATAGCCACACACACACACACACACACACACACACTGAGTAGATGGCTAATTAAAATGGCATGCTGCTGGAATATTCATACTTCATTTTCTGGTTTAAATGACTGCACAGGTGGCACGGCTAGACACTGCGTCCAACAACCCACATGTCTACCTGTCTCTCTCTCTGTGTGTGTGTGTGTGTGTGTGTGACCTTTCTTGTCTATATTCAGCTGTACCCAAACCCATTTACTTACTTATTATACATTTGTTCATTCTCTCACATACTCACACCCACACACTTGTGAAGTTCTACAGAGAAACTGTACAGTTGCATTATGGGTAGGGACAGGACTACATAATCGCCTAATTGTAATTATTGATCTACAATATCATACATCAATCATCACTCAGTGTTTTACTATAAAACACACACACACACACGCGCACACACACACACACACGCACACAGTGTGTATTGCTTATTTATAAGCACATTTAATATAAAGATATATATATATTCTGTTTAACATCAGATGGCTGCTATCATTAGGACGTCCTTTGTTAGCTGAAATTATGCTGGTTGTCATGGTTACACAGCCTTAATCGAGCTGTGAAGCTCCATTTAATGTAATTACTTAACGCAAGCCTGCCAGCCAATCAGAAACAAGCATTTTAATGGTGGTTAAAACAAATGAATGAAAATCAATCAGCAGATGACATAATGAAAATGAAAGCGAAAGGTCTATCGATCAATTAACAATGAGATCAATGAAAGACGTAAAGAAATGAAGTGATATAACGGACACAGAGCAGGTGCAGTAGAGCGTTATGAAGAGTTATAAAGCATTATGAGGTGTTATGAAGAGTTATAAAGCATTATGAGGTGTTATGAAGAGTTATAAAGCATTATGAGGAGTTATGAAGAGTTATAAAGCATTATGAGGTGTTATGAAGAGTTATAAAGCATTATGAGGAGTTATGAAGAGTTATAAGCGTTATGAGGAGTTATGAAGAGTTATAAAGCATTATGAGGAGTTATGAAGAGTTATAAGCGTTATGAGGAGTTATGAAGAATTATAAGCGTTATGAGGAGTTATAAAGCGTTATGAGGAGTTATGAAGAGTTATAAAGCGTTATGAGGAGTTATGAAGAGTTATAAAGCATTATGAGGAGTTATGAAGAGTTATAAGCGTTATGAGGAGTTATGAAGAGTTATAAAGCATTATGAGGAGTTATGAAGAGTTATAAAGCATTATGAGGAGTTATGAAGAGTTATAAGCGTTATGAGGAGTTATGAAGAGTTATAAGCGTTATGAGGAGTTATGAAGAGTTATGAAGAGTTATAAAGCGTTATGAGGAGTTATAAAGCGTTATGAGGAGTTATGAAGAGTTATGAAGAGTTATAAGCGTTATGAGGAGTTATGAAGAGTTATAAACGTTATGAGGAGTTATGAAGAGTTATAAAGCATTATGAGGAGTTATGAAGAGTTATAAGCGTTATGAGGAGTTATGAAGAGTTATAAAGCGTTATGAGGAGTTATGAAGAGTTATAAGCGTTATGAGGAGTTATGAAGAGTTATAAAGCGTTATGAGGAGTTATAAAGCGTTATGAGGAGTTATGAAGAGTTATGAAGAGTTATAAGCGTTATGAGGAGTTATGAAGAGTTATAAACGTTATGAGGAGTTATGAAGAGTTATAAAGCATTATGAGGAGTTATGAAGAGTTATAAGCGTTATGAGGAGTTATGAAGGCATGCAGGAGCTTCAGGGGGTTAAGCGATAGAGACAGAGAGCATGAGGAGCTAATAAAACAGAATGGTTACGAGAAATTTATTACTCAGAGTGAGTCAAGCTCCCGTCAGGATCCTCACACACACACACACACACACACACACACACACACACACACACACACACACACACGGAGTCTATATCCTTACAATCCTGATGTCTCCATCCCTAACAGGCCGTATATTTCATGCTGAATTACTTAAAATTCTCGATTGATTTTGTGTCATTTTGCTATAAATGAAGTTTTCCCTTGAGAGTAATATCTTTCCCTCTTTAAAGGACAAATTTGTCTATAAATTTTATTATTTTAATAAAAAAATCTTATGAAGTTTAATGAAATAAGTAAATTAGTGCTAAATTTATCACATTTAAATGTAATTAATTCTACTTAATATTTAAATAAATATTCAGGATATTTAGTTAAATGTTAAATATTATGTAAATATATGAATTAATATAAATATTTACATGAAGTATATTTACTGAGAAACATTTAAAAACTTTTTATCAAAACAAAATGCAAACAAGGCTGTATTTACTGCTGAGTGCAAAAGTTTGCACACCCTTAGGATAAAATAAAGAAGACATTTTTAGCAGCAAAACATTAAGTGTTTTCGGTTTCTCCCTTTTCTTTCTTTCTTTCTTTCTTTCTTTCCTGAGCATGAGTCTTGCACTGCTTTCTTTCTTCTTCTTTTACATTTGCAGGAATGTTCTTTTTTTTTTTTTTTTTTTTTTTTTTTACTTTTTTGCCATTTATTCATTCATTCATTCTTTCTCCCACTCATTTGCTACAGCTTTCTTTCTTTCTTTTCTTCTTTCTTTCTTTCTTTCTTTTCTCAGGGTCTACATTTTGCAGCTTGTTATTTCCTTGTTTTTTTTTTAATCTATCTATCTATCTATCTATCTATTTATCTATCTATCTATCTATCTATCTATCTATCTATCTATCTATTGTCTCTTTTGTTCATTTTCTATAGGTTTCTTTTCTTTCTTTCTTCTGTTTGTATGTATATGAAAGGTGGATGTAAGTTCACATATAATTCCCTCCTGCTCCACCTCTGCTGTTTCTCTCTATCTACAGTAAAAAGCAAAACTATTGGCACCCTGTCTGTATGATTGTATAATATTGTGTGTGTGCCTGTGAGTGGTGTGTGTGTGTGTGTGTGTGTGTGTGTGTGTGCGTGTGCTTGACTCCTAGACCTGAAACCCTAAAGAGTCTGCTTTTAGTCATTCGCTGATGCATTTCATCTGTCAGCTGACCGTGGGGACAAAAACCCCAAACCCGGTGACCTCAGGTTAAGTGGCGGGCCGAGGGCGCAGTGGTGATGTCCATTAGCTGTGACCGAGCTCATGATTTGTTGCTTCTCAGCCTGAGTGTTGGCTATTAGCATTCCCTCATGACCATAAAGAGGTGACTTTAGGCCAGAGGTTCGCCCAGAGAACCGCAGCAGGACCCCTGAGGAGGAACCTTCAACCATCAACTTCAGATAAAAGCATATGCTGAACAAAAAACCTGAAACACAAATGATTCCGGGAGTAGATAAAGTCCTGAGAAATCATTCTTAAATGAAAGTTTGGATAATGTTCCAAAATCAATTAATTTAATCAACTAAAAGTATTAGTGGAAGTATTCAGCCAAAACATTTACTCAAGTAAAAGAAAAAGTGGAGTGTCAGGGTTTCACGTGAAAAGAACTTTTATTACATATTTAAAACTGTTAGAAAATGATTTTCGTTTTAAATCAAATACATCATTCCATTTCTGGAAGCTTGCAATGTTGCTGTATTTTGACCTGCTGCCCTGCTAGTTATGTTAGCTACAGTTATGTTAGCTACAGACATGTTAGCTACAGTTACATTAGCTACAGTTACGTTAGCTACAGACATGTTAGCTACAGTTACATTAGCTACAGTTACGTTAGCTACAGACATGTTAGCTACAGTTACATTAGCTACAGTTACGTTAGCTACAGACATGTTAGCTACAGTTACATTAGCTACAGATATGTTAGCTACAGTTATGTTAGTTACAGTTACGTAAGCTACAGTTACGTTAGTTACAGTTACATTAGCTACAGATAAGTTAGCTACAGACATGTTAGCTACAGTTACATTAGCTACAGATAAGTTAGCTACAGACATGTTAGCTACAGTTACATTAGCTACAGTTACGTTAGCTGCAGTTACGTTAGCTACAGTTACGTTAGCTGCCGAGCCCATGTGAATGATGAGTAGCATACAGTCACTGGCTGGATGAGAGAAGAAGAACCCTTTGAGATTCGTAACAAGTATGTTAAAGGTCTAAAAAATGCTAGAAGTAAAAAGGAAATGTAATTAGGTATGAGTAAAAGTATTTAATTTCAATAATACCCAAATAAAGTCTGAACGATTCACGCCTGAACGATTCACAAAGTCAGATCCACTTTATGTTTACGACTCAATGCTCCTGAAGCTCTTATGAAGAAGACTGACTCCATCAGGTGACCCTGTGACCTCTGTAAGTGGCCGTGATGGTGCTACCAGAGGACACTCTGACCTATTGACTGCTTCCTGCTCCTGTATTATTACATCCATTTAGCCTAAAAGGGAATTAGTGTTATTATATTCTGTGCTGGAAAAGTGCTGGAACGGATTTTACAAGATGCTATCTCTCACCATACAGCTGTTCCAACACATATTATAGCACATTATTGAGACAGAAAATGAAAAGGATAGTAAAACCCCAGATAACACACTCCTTCCTTCTTTCAGGGAGAGCGGAGATGCAGCTGAGGTGCTGTTGCAGATATACGTGTTCATGTATCTCAGTGAGACAGAGGAGAAGAAGGTGTGTGGGTGTGTGTGTGTGTGTGTGTGTGTGTGTATATTGGGGTCTGATCATGACTTATTCATCACTCGTCCTCCGGCTGTTGGATATCTTTCAGCTGGAGTCAGACGGGTGTTTATGTGGGTGTTGGACAAAAAAAAATTCACTCTGTGGGTGTAAATCAATCCAGATTTTTATTATTTTTTTCAGATCAGCCATTTTTATTGGTTTCAATTAAAGCAACAGAAGGGAATGAGTTTGAATCCCACAAGTGTCATTGAACCTTTAACCCTCAACCTTTAACCCGTAACTGCTCAGCTCTGGACTGAACTCAGTCTCACTCAGTCTTTTTTTTTTGGAGAAACTTCTATACTGTTTTAACATCTACATAAAATTTCTTTCTTTACCCCGACTTTTTCATTTATTTATTGATTTTACTTGATATGAATCCAGTGTGTGTTACGTGGTGTGTGTTACGTGGTGTGTGTTATGTGGTGTGTGTTACGTGGTGTGTGATGGTGTATTGAAGGTTTTGGCATCTGTAGCAGCCAGAGAGCAGAAATTGAAACTGGGAGTTTTGGCACTGCAACACAACTGCCTGCCAAACCCAAAACACACGGCCGTGCCAGTGAGGGAGCCTGAGCTCTTCTACGTTTACCCCCAAACACACACACACGCACACACACACACACACACCGGCCAAATGTGCACTGAAAGCGGTGATAACATGGTAATAGGCAATGCAGAGTAAAAGATCTCAGAAGAGAGCCACACAGAAGACAGATAGACACAGGAGAGAGACAGACGGAGAGAGAGAGAGAGAGAGAGAGAGAGAGGCAGATGGAGAGAGAGAGAGAGAGAAAGAGAGAGAGGCAGAAGGGAGAGAGAGAGAGAGAGAGAGAGAGAGAGGCAGAAGGGAGAGACAGACACACACAGACACAGCTGGAGAAATTCAGAGTGCCAAAGCTCGATGAGTGAAAAGAAAATAAAGAGGAATTTGCTCCAGTGTGCAGTTTGTTCTCATTACACTGTCTGTAACAGGAACACACACTCAACTACATACATGAATGTCTGGAATGGTAACACACACACACACACACACACACACACGGCAAAGTCCATTAATGACCACTACTGATGTTTAGTGACCTCTAATAACTTCTAATGACCTCTAATGCCCTCTAGTGACCTCTAATGACCTCTAATGATCACTAATTATCAATAAAGATGTCCAGTGAGATCCAATAAAATCTAGTAACCTCTGGTGACCTATAATAATCTGACGACTTACTATAACTGATACTAATGACCTCTAGTGACCCCGAGTGATCACTAATAAACTCTAGTAACCTCTCATCATGTCTAATGACCACTAATGACCTTGACATTTGACTAATGCCATCTAGTGATCTTTAATAACCTCTAATAACATCTAATTACCAATAATAACCTTTAATAATTTCTAGTGAACTCTAATGGCATCTATTGACCTCTACTGACCTTTAATAACCTCCAATAGCATCTAATCACCAATAATAGACTATAATGAACTCAAGTGACCTCTAATAACTTCTAATGACCTCTAGTTTAAATATAGAATGAGCGTGCTGTTATATAAACACTGCATCGCGTTACGTCTTCTCTTACAGGAAGTTACTCTCTCAACTCTCGACACAGTGACACACTGCAGAGGTCTGGACTTCCTGTGTCTGGCCTGCATCACTGTCCGTCAGATTCCCTAATCTCATCCTGAAGTGTAATGGAGTGAGCGAAGGACAGCGAATCAGATTAAGCCTTTGGTTCATGTCTGCTTTATGTGGTAGGTGTGTGTGTGTGTGAGAGAGAGAGGGGAGCGTGTGTGACTGTGTGTGTATGCAGGATATTTTAGCCCAAAACCTGGATGCCTCTGCCAGGAGGTTTGCTAATCTAATCTAATCTAATCTGAGAGTGAAGCTAGTACGAAGTGATTTTCACACTGATTAGTGAGTTCTTTAATGTGTGTGTAACTAGTTAGCTTTAGAAGCGATATAGAGCTAATACGGTTTCTGATCAGAACTGAAAGAAAAACTCGGGACAGGCCACGCCCACAAACAACAACTGTAGAGGTTGAAGGTTATTTTTATGTGTATTTGACTGACAGCTCCTGCATGAGTAATTATCCTCAATTAGACCGATTACTTACAAACAACAGACTTCACATTCTTCACGGGTTTACCAATAAGATTGAACAGGTGGATGGTGTGTGTGTGTGTGTGTGTGTGTGTGTGTGAAGTGTGTGTTTGTCTCCCAGTGTGGCCTTGACATGTGAGCCTCTCTGTGCGGAGCTGAGCCATTGATTTGTTTTTCTTCTACAACAGAATGACTAGTGGACGACATCTCGCATCCTCTCACATCTCTCTACCGTTCATCACTGCTGCACTGGAGAACACACACACACACACACACACAGAGCACATCCCCAAGTGTTTTATTCCCCTTATACCACAGCAATTTGTCAACAATTACAATTAAAATTTTTATTTATTGAAAAACATCACGTCATACTTTTTATCCATTTATAGTTACATTTAATGCAGCTATAAACAGTCGTTCACTCACCAGCGTCTTTCTTTTCTCTCTCTTGAACTTTATAAGACAAAAAAAACACATTTTTTTGTTAGAGAGAAACCACAAAGAAGCGTAAACTCCTCTGTCCTGAAGACATCAGAAGACTTAAAGTTCCAGCTTTACCTCTGACTGTTACAAAGCGCTGACACTGGAGACTCCTTCCCTAAATGTTAAATAAACATCTCCTTACAGATCGATGTTTTTTAAATCTGTTTATTATTAGCGGAGCTACACGCTGCTGTTGCGCTGTTACTATAGAAACGATAATGTATTAATAATGAACGAGTGCATTAATATAAACCTGTGATTTACAGCTGCACTACTGTCAGAGCTGCTGTTATAGAAAATTCATCAACACCTTCTGACCAATCAGGATCCAGAATTCAGCAGCTCTGTGGTGTAACAGTCGATGTGAAGTGACCTCGAGTAACTTTTCCTCTGAGGCCTGTGTGTATTGTGAGTAACGGCGGGTCTCTGTGTGGATCTGACCATTGATCTGTTTTTCAAATCCAACAGCATGAGTCCTGAACATCCTTTCACATCCCTCTAAAGCCTGCCAATACTGCGCTCACACACACACACACACACACACACACACACACACACACACACTGCTCTTGGCAATCAGCAGGATGGCTGTGTGTGTGTGTGTGTGTGTGTGAAGATACGTCGCTGTGAGACGCTCCACATGCTCTTCACACGCTTCTGCTATGTGCCATTTCAGTGTTTTTGAAGGGCTTGTTTTATAGAAAATTTCAGTCCATATCACGGTTATATATAAAAAAATGTGAATTATTTCCTGACGAGATGAGAGGATGTGTAATGTGTGTGTGTAATGCGTGTGTGTGTAATGTGTGTGTGTATGTAGTGTGACCTTTACTGCAAATCTTCAGAGCTTCAAGTCACACTCTAATTTCCTTTTCAAGCAGCATCTTGTCTCCAGAAAAGTCGGAGTTTATCATATTTAACCCTTCGATAGCTTTACGTCTCAGCTTTTTAATTCATTTATATTACGTTCCAATACATTGGAAGGCCCGCTGTGAGCCAAAATATATTCATTTATATATTAAAATGACTATCAATTATTTTTAAAAATAAACTTTCAACATTAAATATAAGAAAATGTGCATTTAACTCATCTCAGGCAACTATATGAATTGTTTCTACAAAGTTTCATAGTGGCATTTTCCTTTTAAAGGAGTAATGAGTAACCAGGTTGAGGTGTTTTTTTTAAATGTAGAATTAGCAAATACACAAAATGTGATTAAGTAGCATCCATGCTAATGGCGTGTGGACAGGAAGGACATTCTAATGAGTTCCTTAGAATTTGTGTAAACAGGGTTGCACTTTCAAAGTAACTTCATCAGTCAGTATTACACCCTCACTGAGAAAATAACGAGAGAACTTCATTTCCTTCTTCCCATTTCCTGTTCGACATTTGACTTTGCATTAATGTAAAAATAAATTCATGAAATGCATGAAAGCAACATAAACCCTCCAGAGGAACCCGTAAAGGTTCTGTGTAGAATCTAACAGCTGAGAGTTTCCTTTCAGAAACGTTTCCAAGCAGGACCTTTTTAGGAAATCTGAAACATCTGCCATTTAAATCACCTTTGAGGAAACTTTTCTTTTTTCTAAAGTTACCAGAATCTTGGTTCACTCCAGTAAGTAGGCTGCACTTCCTGTTCCTTCACGTACACAGTGGTTAGCATGTTTGAACAGAACGCTGGAATGTTCTCCTCTTGGTGAGGTTCTTTAGATGAGAATGTAGGAGTCACGCTCTCAGCCAGGTTTTCTCGGTTTGCTTCCAACTGAGCTCTAGTGAGGAAGCGATTCGACTCTGAATCGACTCACCTGCAGGAATTGAATCAGCTGTGAACGCTGTGACGAATGTGATTTTATTTATTTATTTATTTATTTTGCCAGCTGCTAAACTGAGTTTTAGATTTCTCAAAAAAGAGAAAATAAACCCTGGATGCAACACACAAAATGTTTTGCACTACTTATTTATAGAATTATTGAATTGTTTATTGAACGCTGACTGATTTTTGTGATTTCTACACACACTTAGTAAAGGTTTGTTTAACTTTTTTCCATCACCGTATTTCTGACCAACGAATGAAAGAGTTTTATGAGGATGTTTTCAGCACTGCGTACACATCAGACAAGATTTTTGTTGCTTTTTCGGTTTGTTTAACCAAAAGAATTCATTAGTCAGATTAATCAGATTCAACACACAGACTAATGGACCTTAAAATTAAGGTTAAATTAATTAAGATGTGAAAGCATCATTCATTTTCTCGTAGAGTTAAATGCTGAAGGTTTTCTGTACATTAATACATGTGTAGAACTCGAATAAATCAGACTAACAGAGTACTAATCAACCCGATCTTGTAGGAAATGAGTTTGTTGGATTTTGAAGCACCTCATTCTGATCATAACTAATTATAACTTCATACAAGTTGACTTGCTGCCGATGTTTATACATTTACAACCATGAGATCATGTCGCAAACCTGTATTTCACAGTATATATATCACTTTATTCCATTCCCCAACAGCCCAAAGCTGTGAAGATTGCTGGCTCTGCAAGATCTTTAAAGATATCTCGATTGGAAAAGTTGTCATTTCAATTTCAGACGTCAATAATGCGCAGACGTCTTTCTCCTGCGATCCTTCTCCCGCCGCCGAGAGCTGAGCGATTTAACACGCCACCACTGCGCTCCGAACAAATCGATCTGATTCTTCTCACGCTGTAATCCGATCAGAGTCGTCTGCATGTACAGCGCTCAGAGTCGTCTGAATGGCAGACTGAATCGTCTTCCTCGGCCAGTCCGAGGTCCGAGACGCAGATTTCACAGGAAGTTCGGTCGGGGTATGAAGACGTCTTTTCCCTTGACAAGCTTTGATTTAATTAAGGCTCATGAATATTCTGCTCTGATTAGCATAGCGTTAGCATTTTGGCCTCCTCACCTTTCAGGAATCATGAATCTTTCATCACTCGCTCTTCCCTGAGCAAACTGCACCACAGAGCATCTATACCTCTCTTTAATTACTCTGAATGTAATTATTCATGTAAATATCTGCTTTTCCCACGGCTATCGAGTGGCGCTCGGGGGGTTTGCGCCGCGAGCCGGGAGGAAGTGTTGACACGTCTTTTTTATTATGCGAAATAACGAAGGTCGTCTCGAGAGCCTGTCCGCGTTTGTTTGTTCGCAAACAATGTCTCGGAAGTGTAATTGATTTTCCTTTAATTAATTGTATTCAAACTGAGAAGAGGTGAAAATGAGGTCAGGATGGAACTTCCCGAAAGACAGACGAGGGATTTATGATATTTCTTCTTCTAGATCTTCTTCTTTTTTTCTTCTTCTTTAATGATTTGGTTGCAGAAGGCAGCAGAATCTTCTTTAGCCTCTGAGTGTTTTTAGGACATTTTATATCAAATCAAAACACTTGCTTAGACATTGTTCAGTCTGGAACCTTTAAGGGTTCTTCAGTTGTGCCTCTGGTTGGTCCTGACACCTCGTACTTCTTTGCCTTTATTTTGTTTTCCTCACTTATTTTTTTCATGGAAATAAGTTTAAATATTTTGCCACAAAAAATGAGCATTGACTTTAAAAATGATGCCTTGATGATACAAAGCCAGTGTTGATCTACAAATAATCAGTTACTGGTTCTTTGCTTGTCTCTCTGGAGGAACCCTTAAAGCTATGTAGAACCCAACAACAGAGCCTTTCCATATGAGAAAAGGTTCCATGTGCTTAAAATTCAAACCATTTTAGTACGCTAAGAACCCTTAATTAATCAAAAACCCCTCAAAAACCCTTGAAGAACCCTGTTTTCTATCAAGTACCAAAAAACTAAATGAAAACCTGTTAGAGGTTCTAAGTGTTTAGAACAAAACAGTGAACAATAATGTGGAGTTTGTACCACACACACACACACGTACATATTTAATAACTACACTCTCAAAAAAAGGGTTCTTCAAGGGTTATTTAAAGGTTGATTAAATAACTAAAGGATCTTATCCTCTTAAAACTGTCCTGTGTGGAACCCTGACAGGTTCTAGATATACTGAAGAAAAAAAAGCCTAATAATTGAGCATTTTTAGCACATTCTTGTCCAGTTAATACATACACTCTTAGACAACAAAGGGTTCTTTAAGGGTTCTTTAAGAGTTCACTGGATAACTAAGAGATTTTTGCAAAACATTTGGTGTTTGTACCAAATATTTACCCTGTTTTTACACATACACTCTTAGAAAAAAAGGGTTCTTCAAGGGTTCATTGGATAAATAAGGGATCTTAGCCTTCTAAGAGGGTTCTGTGTAGATCTCTGACAGGTTCTGGGTATTCAGAAGAAGATACTTACCACTAGTTAGGAGTTTCTAGGACATTTCTACCCAGTTAATACATACATGCTTAAAAAAAGGGTACTTTAAGGGTTCATTGTCATGTTTGGTGTCTGACACTTGACCTTTATGTCATTTCTGCTTTCTTGCGTGCCAAAGAATCACTTAAAGTACACAATAAAAAGCCATCAAATAGTTAATACAGAAATCGCAATACAGAAATCGCAATAAATTCCGCCATCTTGGATTTCGGAAAAGATCATGTGACAATCATACATCAAGGTTTTCAAGCTACGTTTTTCTTCATTGAGAGTACAACACGAAAACAGCGTTTTCAGATTGATCCACTTTGGAGAAAAAGCTACGGTTTTGTGACTAGGCTTCAGCTTGCTGATCTGGGATCAGTCATTTCCTTTTCCTACCCTGTTTCAGACAGAGAACAGAGGAAGCTGAGCCTTTATCAGAAACTTTTGATAAGATCAGCTCTTTCTATTTGAATAGATTCATTTTTATACCTGCTGAATGTAAACACAGAACGCAGTCGCTGGAATCTGTGGATCTGACCGATCGTTTACAAGAATATTACCTTCGATATCTCCAGGTAGTGAAGAGAAGACTATCCAGCGGCCATTTTGGAGCAATCTTTCTCCTGTAGATTGGTTCTCCCAGCTCCCCAAAGTGACCATTATATTCATTTTCATCCAGAATGACCCAATACCACCTCCAATTATTCAGGATCCACTACTGAGATGAAAGAGAAAAACATATCAGCATTGTGTTTTTGCCCTTTGACCTCATCTTTTTGGTATCATATAGCTGCTGATGAAGCGGAATGAGCCACATGGTTTGTTTTAAATCTGAAATTCACAGTTTGGTGAGTCTGCCGAGAGTGCGCTCAAACAGCACTGACCGAAATAAAGCTGAAATACACAGTAATGAAGAACTTCACTTTCATGGAGCGTTTGTCAACTCTGTTATTGCTGGACTCGTTTTAAAACTGAGCTTGGTGAGGAATTTAGCAATTCTTGATGTTGTTCCTAAACTTTACACAGCCGTCGTCTTGATAGTGAGGCAGGGATGTGAGTCGTGAACTTCTTCACAAGAGATGAGGATCGCTAATCTCGAGGAGTGAATTATTTAAGGATAAAATGATGAATGAACTAAAAGTTTCTCTGTAAGCGTAGCCATGTTGGTGAGAGCTTGGCCACGTTGGCTTTACAGGAGAGCGCATCGACTTAACACAAAAACGCTTTATTTTATTAACTCTTTACAGATTTTAAACAGGATTATTAATTCTCCTACATTCTGCACAAACATTATGATTTCATGACTGTGATTTAGTGTCTCGTGGCTTCATTAAGTTGCACATGAATATGATATAAAAAATAAAATAAAATGCAAAAGAACAGGATGTGCTGGATCAAGTGCTACTTTATGAGCTGCTGAATAACGAGTGTGGAAGCCATTTTGTTAAATTAAACCAGTGATTGATGTAATAATTATAACCAGGACTAGCAAATATGTTTATAGGAAATATACTAGATTCCTGTGAAATGACACTCGTCTCATTTCCATTCTTCTGTCTTTCATCCATCTTCCTCGTCTCTTCATGTCTCTGTACCACGATGCTCGTCTCTCATCTCTTTTTTTTCTTCATCCATTTTAAGTGTTTCCTCCTGACCTGCTGCAGATGTAGGTCGATCTCCTCACTGAGATGCAATTGAAGTTTCCTTTGATCAAAGGCCAGCGCTGGTGTCGAATTTGTTTTTTTACAAACCAGCCGACAGCGAGGACTCGTGGGACAGCAGGACAGCAGGACACCAGGAAACAGACGCTCCTGATTTGCTTGAGAAAGGGCACGCTGAGGCTGATCTGCACTTTCTTCTAGTTTAGGGAGCGGTGATGAGATGCCTTTTGGTGTGTGGCGGGTAAAAAAAAAAAATCAAACAGGTACGAGGTGTATTGAGAATTTTATTTTTAGACTAGGCGTGTTTTCACACACAGGCTTCACCCCTTTTTTGGGGGAAAAAAGAAAATTTAAAAGTGTGTATTTTATTGAACAAGAGAGAAGTCTATAAACTTCCAAATTAGGATTAATTAAAAAATAAATTTACAAAACAAACTACAAGTAGGTAATGTCTAATGATTAGTTTCTTGATGCTACCCACACTATTATATTTATATTTAGAGTTTATATTATATTTATATCACTATTGTATTTACATTTATATTTATATTTAGAGTTTAATTTAATATTTAATACAATTTCTTGGACAGAGTAAAAATTTCTAAAAAAAAGACTAAAAAGGAGGTCACGGTTCCTTACAACTGACAGGTACAGAGGCCACGCCTCCTTCTTTATGACTGACAGGTACAGAGGCCACGCCTCCTTCTTTATGACGGACAGGTACATAGACCACGCCTCCTTCTTTATGACGGACAGGTACAGAGGCCACGCCTCCTTCTTTATGACTGACAGGTACAGAGGCCACGCCTCCTTCATTACAACGGACAGGTACAGAGGCCACGCCTCCTTCGCTGGAACAGACAGGTACAGAGGCCACGCCTCCTTCATTACAACTGACAGGTACAGAGGCCTTTTTCTTTTTTTTTTATTTAAAGACAAGTCCACTCAGTGCTGCTCTCTTTTGGATATATGGATGCAATAACTCCCACATTTCCATATATGGACTTTATGACACTCCCACATTTCCACACATTGTCTTAAAGACACACCCAGATTTCCATATATGGCATCAGCGACACAATTTCTGTGCTTTCTGTGGAAAGACATTAGTCAGTTTCTGCAGTGTGTGCAGAATACAGAGCACAAAAGGACACTGGAACAATATGTGTGTGTGTGTGCATGTGTGTGTGTGTGTGTGTGTGTGTGTGTTTTGCATTTGAATGGTGGTGTGATTATGTAGGAGTTTTATCTGTACCCAACACGAGATTAACAAGCATGTGATTCTGAGAGGAGACAGAATGATGCACACACACACACACACACACACACATCAAATCTTTTCTGATTAACCAGAGTGTGTTAGCTGTTAGCTAACGGCCATCATTTTTAAAAAGTAAAATTAGTGGTACAAAGAAAAATTCACAAATCTGTCAGTCCCAGTGAAGGAGGCGTGGCCTGTGTATCTGTCAGTCCCAGTGAAGGAGGCGTGGCCTCTGTGTCTGTCAGTCCCAGTGAAGGAGGCGTGGCCTCTGTGTCTGTCAGTCCCAGTGAAGGAGGCGTGGCCTCTGTGTCTGTCTGTCCCAGTGAAGGAGGCGTGGCAAACACACACACACACTTCCTGTTCATGGATTATTAATAGCTCGGGGTCATTATCAGCTGGACCTTTTCTCCGCTCTCTCTCTCTCTCTCTCTCTCTCTCTCCATCTCGGAAGTTTTTTAACAGCAGGAATTATTAGAATTTCTGAGAGCCGGGTCGAGTCCTGCGTCCGGTCGGTGACAGCTAAAGCACAGCCACAGTGGAAATGAAATGGAAATGCTACAGTTCGGAGGCTGAGTGACGAGTGAAAGCCTAATTACAGCAGAGAGTGTGTGGGCGAAAGGTGTTCACACACACCATCACACACACACACCAACACACACACACCATCACACACACACCATCACACAGCGGAGCGTAATTAAAACAGTGTCACTCATTAGGACTTGACTGTCAAACTCCTGTTGCTCGTGTCAAATACTTTTCCACACTACTGTCACAGCTGCTGTTCTGGAAAATTCATCAACATCTTCTGGCCAATCAGAGTCCAGAATTCAGCAGCGCTGTGGTGTGATGAAAATTAACGAACACTGGGATTATTGATGTGCACGACGAGTGGGTGGTCTCAGTGAATATGGCTGTAAGGCGGAAGATCAGAATAGAGTATTCACTCTGTGTGTGTGTGTGTGTGTGTGTCTGTGTCTGTGTGTATGTCTGTGTGTGTGTGTGTGTGTGTGTCTGTGTGTGTGTCTGTGTGTGTGAGTGTGTCTGTGTCTGTGTGTATGTCTGTGTGTGTGTGTGTGTGTGCGTGTTCCATGTTTCATTGTCACATTATAACTGGGCTTTTCTGCTTTTAGCTGAATTTTCCCACCACTTTCCACTCTACCGGTTAGGAAATCGAGCTTAGAGTGGCTCTGTGTATATACGTGTGTGTGTGTGTGTGTGTGTGTATATGTGTGTGTGTGTGTGTGTGTATTTCTTCCCCCATCATCACCCTCTTTTGCTGTGTTTAAGGAGCACAGATAGAAAAGGGGTGCGAAGCAGTCTAGCATGAAATTGTAATGCGGTAATAAGTATCAGAGCTCAGAGTGAAAGGAGACCTGCGTGTGTGTGTGTGTGTGTGTGTGGGTGGGTGAGGTGATGGGGGTCTCACACATTGTAGAATGAAAGTAAATCTGTGTGTAGCTGTGTGAGAAGTGTATTTATATCCACAGTAGTTTTATTTTTCATTATAACTCTTAATGTACATTATACAATAATATCATTTTTTTTATGAAGTCTACGTCTTGAAATCTAAAAAAGATCATACATCAGAGAAGCACAGTTCTGACAAAGCCTAGACGACTCGACCCTTTATTTTAACATCTCCAATTTATCACAATAAATATATTAATAATAAATTTGATAAATAATCACAATGGAAAAGAAACTCAGAAAGTCTGAGAGGAAATAAAAACATGGATGAAATGTGATAAAATCTCTTTTTTTGGTCAGATTAACAAATTCTCAAATATATCTCAAAATAATCTAAATATTATCTCTGATATAAATGTTAATATGATTTAAAAATAAAATTATATACAATTTTCTTTAGATTTAAATGTTGGAAAAAATCATTTTTATACTATTATATTTTTTGAAAAAAATTATATTTGGTCCTTTTGACCTTCATCAAAATTTATGAAATTTTTTTTATTTAAAGTTTTTTTCTTTCCTTTATTTTTCTTTCACAAATCATGCTTTTAAAACATTTCTCAAAGTATCTCTAAACACAAAAATCTTGAAATAATATAATTTTATACTCTGATAATTTTAGAATCTGATTTAAAAAAAAAGGCTAAATTAGATACACCCTTATTAAAGAAATTAAAATAATTAAAAAAGTAAAATAGAGGGGCGGGGCTACATGTGAACTATTACAATCATTTATGTATTTATTTTGTTAAATTCATATTTTAAAAGTCACACTGGAAACTCCATTATCCTCACTCATTAACTCATTAACTAATTGCCTATGCGCTAATAATCGTACTCGAATCTGATTGGCTCTTCCTTCCCTGCCAATCGAGCCTCTAAACTCCGCCCCCCGAGATACCAAATATGGCGCGAGGTGCCTTTTCCTGTCACTACAAACCCGGACGGCTGGCTCTCTCCTGCTGCTGCTGCGCCAGTGTGTGTGTGTGTGTGTGTGTGTGAGAGAGAGAGAGAGTGTGTGAGTGTGTGTGAGTGAGTGTGTGTGTGTGTGTTATGAGTGTGTGAGTGTGTGCCGGTGTGTTAGAGCGCGGGGAGCGCGCGCGGCAGCGACATGACCAGAGGCTCGCGAGCGCGTCCGGTCAATCATGGAGCTTTTTAAGGCGCTGTTTTGGATTTTACTGCTGAAGCGAGTTAAAGAGTGTGTGTCTGAGGAAGGTAGGCTATTTCTCTTCTCTCTCTCTCTCTCTCTCTCTCTCTCTCTCTCTGTGTGTGTGTGTGTGTGTGTGTGTGTGTGTGTGAAGTTTATACGGTGCTGTTGCAGGCTTGGAGAGGTGTGTGTGTGTGTGTGTGTGTGTGTGTGTTAATTGAGATGTATTATGCTGGGATTAAATAGTGAGCATGCTCGTGCTGTATCCTGCATGAATAAGGATGCTGTGGAGGATTTTGTCTCTCTGTAAATGTGTGTGTGTGTGTGTGTGTGTGAAAGTGTTTCATCATGACATGGCACGTGACATTTTCACTCCCTGATCTTTGCAATACTTCAGTATTAATTTTAAAATTGTTCATGCATTCTGTATTGACTTTTTTTTTTTTTTTTTTTTTTTTTTAAATGTGACTTTCTCATCCTCTTTTGTTTCGTCCTCCGACCTGCTCACTGCACGTGTGTGTGTGTGTGTGTGTGTCACAGGTGAACTCAGCATCCTACACAAGCCTGGCTGCCTTTATGATCCATTTTATACTTTATGTTTCTGAATTATTGTGTAAAGCTTGGGTTGAGTGTGCAGTGTGAATCTCTCACACGCTTCATGGACAGACTCGGGTGAGACGAGACCAGAGCCAAAATCTGTGCCGAGGCACAGGGCGAGTAATCGTGGTGACAATTTCACACTCAGTGCTGGCACACGCACACACACACACACACACACACACACACACACACACACACACACACACACACACACTGTCATCCCTATGCTGTGTGGCACCTCACACTCAGTCACACTCTTGTACATGGAGTTAAAGGGACATTCATTCTCTCTCTCTCTCTCTCTCTCTCTCTCTCACACACACGCACACACACACGCACACGCACACACACACACGCACACACACACACACACACACACACACACAGTAGATCATGATGCTGTTCACTGAGGGTTTCATCTCAGTGACAAGCGTTCGCACATTTACTCATTTATTTATTTATTTGCTTAAATAATTATGTTCCTTGAAGGTCACATCCCACTGATGAGCATTTGAAAAAAAAACTTATTATTATTAAAGATTAAATTATTTATTGCATAAATAAAATAAAAGATTAGTTTCTTTTTAAAATCCCTGATATAGATATAGAACTTACTGAAGATGAATGAATCAGTGAAATTTATTTCTGTTTTTCACTCTTTAAAGATAATTATTTGAATATTTTATGTATTTAAAACAAAAATACATTTATTATTATTATTATTATTATTATTATTATTGCAAGGATAATATTATTATTACCTTTGAGGACTCATGCCAGACGTGAGCATTTATACATGAATGAATGAATAAATAAATAAATAAATAAGTGCGCTATAAGTTAACCTTTTTAAAGAGAAATTGTAATAAGCAGAACAGGTACACATACATATTTCTGTATTATTTATGCCATATCACATCGTTCCTGAGATAAGTATATGGACTCACATGGTTAGATTGGCACACACACACACACACACACACACACACACACACACACACACACACACGCACACACAATAAATTGCTACAAACCCACACAGTCATTATCTAGGGGCTTCACACACTCATAAAGATGCACACATCATCATACAGGTCCTCATAATAATAATATAATAAACCTAAAACACACACACACACACACACACACACACACACACACACACAATGACTTTCATATAATCTTCATCGTATAACTTTAGTATGTACACACGCAGATAATTTAAACTCCTCCTCCTTCCTCATGTAATTAAACTACACACACTCATGTTCCTCTCTCTCTCTCTCGCACACACACACACACACACACACACACACACACACACAGGTCCTGAGGGTTAAAATATTAAATACTAGAGTACAGTAATGATGAATTTGACCCTGGTGATGATGAGGAGTTTAATAGTGGTGTGTGTTATTTCTGTTATCTCTCCGCTTCAGTCCTGGGTTTGAGTGACAGCGGTGCACTAATGAATGTTTTGACATCAATTAATCGCAGTGAAAGCACCGTGTGTCCTGAGCGGCTGACATGACCATGAAAACACACACACACACACACACACACACACACACACACACACACACACACACTGGAGGGTGGTCATCGTCCCTCATGCAGTTAATCAGCTAGCTGGAGGCTTTCTCTCACTGTCTTATTCCTCGCTCCTCAGCACTAACTCACCTTGGCATCTCATCTGGGGCTCGTTTACGCCTTCACTGCTCATCACTCGCACACACTCGCACACACTCGCACACACTCGCGCACACTCGCGCACACTCGCGCACACTCTCACGCACTCACATCAGCGGCGTGCACATTACACGCGACGTTTCTCAGAAATCTTCACTTCCTCAGTGCTGAGGTTCAGCTCTACACTGATCCTGTTCAACCTGCTGGATTCACCTCGGAGCTGCGGGAAGTTTTTCCGTTCATTAACGCTCAGGTTTAACCTCAAAATCGTGACTCTGAGCTAATCAACAGCACTGTTGAATTCTGATTGGTTAGAAGGTGTTGATTAATTTCCTATACCAGCAGCCCTGACAGTAGTGCAGCTGCAGATCGCAGGTTTATATTAACGCACTCGTTCTGATACGTTATCGTTATTATAGCAACAGTTCCTTCAAAGAGACTCGTACAGCGGACGCTCTACATCAGCGGATTAAAAAACGTGTGTAATCGTCGATATGTAAGGAGATGTATATTTAACGCTTATGGAAGGAGTCTCCAGTGTCAGCGCTTTGTAACCTTTCCGACGTCTTCAGGACAGAGGAGGAGTTTACGCTTCTTTGCGGTTTCTCGGTAACACGACAAGGTGCGGGTTTTTTTTGTCTTATTAACCTCAAGAGAGAGAAAAAAGTTCAGCTGGTGAGGGAATGACTGTTTATAGCTGCTGTAACGTAAGTGATAATGGGAGCTGACATCTTTCACAAACACTTAATGTAACTACAAACGGATAAAACGTATGACTTTTTATCCATCTGAACTATCTAATCGTTGGCAAATTGCTGTAAAAGAGGAACATCATGTTAGAGGAAAATAATCAACTTCAGGACTTGGCTGCAGCATCCTCCTTCTAGGAGCTGTGTGTGTGTGTGTGTGTGTGTGCGCGCGCGTGTGTGCGCGAGAGAGAGATATAAAGATGACTGAAGCAGGATAGTGCAGTGTGATGAAAGTCTGTGGGTTTTAACTCTAACTCAGTGTCTCTTTTCCTGAAGTGTGTGAAGGAAATCAGAGTGTGTGTGTCTGTTGTGTGTGTCTGTTGTGTGTGTCTGTTGTGTGTGTCTGTTGTGTGTGTCTGTTGTGTGAGAGAGAGAGAGAAAGAGTCGATGTGTGTGTTTTTCAGCCACAGTGGGATCACGTCGCTGTTCCTCACGATTTTGCTGTGTCTGCAGAAATTTCTCAGCCGTGTGTGTCTGTCTGTGTGTGTGTTTTTTTTTTGTGTGTGTCTGTGTGTATGTTTCTGTGTGTGAGTGTGTCTGTGTGTTTTTGTGTCTGTGTGTCTGTGTGTGTGTGTGAATAAAAGCACTACTGTAGGAGCTGCTAGTTTTAAACTGCTGATGATAAAATGCTTGCACATGATTTTTTTCTGTAATGGAGGATGTTAATTAAGATGATGCGAGTCGTTTTGCTAAACACGCATTTCTTTAACTGCACGTATCATTTTTCTGTGTTTAAAGATCCCACAAGACTCATGTACAGTACAGTACGTCTTGCTGAAACATATTTTTTATTTTTAAAAAAATCTACTCAGGAGGCTTTAGTTTAGTGTCAGCGTTAACGTATGAAATGTGTTTTCAGAAAACACACACACACACATCCTCACACTATTTAAGCCAAGTCCTGGAAGAAATCAGAGAAATGGGAAGTTTGAAATAAAAAAAGAGAAAATTAATAAAATGCCGAAACTGAAGCTAAACTCTGAGGAGAACCACCTGAGGATGTCCTGGTGGGCGTGGCTTAATATTCTAGTATACTTGATTAACCTACCTCTACGTAAGTCTCTGTCTAATATACCACTCAAGCAGCCAAAGAATCAGGGTTGTTATAGTTACACAGTCGCTACGTTCACTACGTTAGCATCCACTCACTAGTTTAGCTTCCACTCGCTAGCTTTCATATTGGGTCGTATTCCAAGTTGGCCAGTTAAGTGGAAGCGATACGTCAGTATTTACGTGAGGAAAGTTCCTGGTATTCAGAGTCGGGTTATGCAGCTGATTAAGTGGAGTTTCTGAGCTCCACATTCAGATTATTAAAATCACCTGCGTGTAGTTCACGCCTCTGAGGTCGCCAGATTTTTCTTCTAACGAGAAGAAAGATTTTTCATCTGAGACGGCGTTTTTCAGTACCGCCTTTAAACACAAACACTGACCTTTTAAATCTGAAAAAAATCAGGGATAGAAAATGCCGACTGAAGAAGGAAATATCTTTTTTTTTTTTTCTCTCTTTGCTGTGAAATGTAATAAGACATAACATATAAACAAGAGACTTTTTTAAAACTGAACAATAAAATTCGCTGAACCCTGGAATGAACATCAACACACACGTTACACCACAGTCATTATTCATCAGCGCATCAAACTGTCAGACGGTGGCGCTGAACTTAACGCTGCTCCTCACTCGAGATGATTTCACGCAAGAAACATGCGCTTAAGTTCAAGATCAGAATCGAGCGCGACTGAGTCACGCCTCTGTTTTAGACAAACTCCGCCCCCATGTGCGTGTGTAACTCTCACCTCACTATGTAGATACACGTGTGTGTGTGTGTGTGTTCTGAATACTGATGTGTAGAATTTCGGTATTAAATCCTCACCATTTAAGGATTACAGTGAGAATCAGTGGGAAAAGACAGCAGTAGATGGAATGATTATCCACGTGTACTGCACTCCACGTCTCGTCCTGCTCTGTGCTACGTCACTCTCTCCAGACCCAGACTGGTAACGAGCCCAGGTGAAATCATCCTTAATGTGTTTTTCATGTCTGGCAGGTTTTACTCCACCTCCGTACATCAAACACACCACATCGCACCGACTTTGTACGTTTAATTTCCAGTTTCTTCTTCCTCCCGGTCTTTCACTGCGTGTTCACGCCGTGCCGATTTGCCTAAAAGCATCGAGGTCATGTCATATTAATAACATTCTACTGTGGCAGGAGTGTAATGCAGTCGTGTGTGTGTGTGTGTGTGTGTGTGTGTGCCTTTCCGAGAATCCGTGTGTGTTAAGAGCCAGACAGGTTCACCAGCACCTAGAATGATGAATATTTGAGTCGACCCGAGAGTTTTAAACATCCTGCTAATGGAGAGAAAACCCATTTAACATATGCAGCTCCAGATCCGTGTGTGTGTAATGGAATATGTAACAGACTGGTGCAAATTTCTGTTACAGCAATCGTCTGAGCAAGAATTAAATTTGCGGTGTGCGAGTTCTATGTTTCTGGCGATGTGATAAATTGGTGATGCGCCGTAATCTAATAAGAAGTGAAAGCAAAGAGGCTTCAGATGAAACACACACGTTTTATAACTGCATCAGATATAAAGTGGCCCAACTTTTCATTTTCATTTTCAAAAATTTGCCAAAACAGGTTTATTTTGAAATGCTTTTACTACATTTATGTGTAAATTTATTTAAGAATGTTGTTAAAGTAGTTTCGTGATGTACGTGGTGCTGGTTGTGTCACGTCACTTGTCAAAAATCAACTTTTTAAAGTTTTTCATATCGTAGCAAAAATTAGAAACCTAGAATGTTGTATTGAATGTCGTACTGAATGTTGTATTGAATGTTGTAAGTGAAACGTTTAATCAGAATCGAAAAGTCTATCATAATAGTGTATCAGTAGTGACATAGTGATGCGGAGCGGCGAAAGTGAAACGTAATGGCGTGCAGTGAAACAGTGAAACAATGTAGAAACACAATGAAATGACACTTTTAAACAGTGAAACATAGTGAAAGTGTGTTGAGACAGTGAATCAAAAAGTGTATTGAACTAGGGAAATGTAGAAACATGGCGTAACAGCGTAACAGTGTAGTTTAATTGTGTAGCAGTGTAGTGTAACAGTGTAGCAGTGTAGTGTAACAGTGTAGCAGTGTAGTGTAGCAGTGTAGCAGTGTAGTGTAACAGTGTAGCAGTGTAGTGTAGCAGTGTAGTGTAACAGTGTAGCAGTGTAGTGTAGCAGTGTAGTGTAACTGTGTAGCAGTGTAGTGTAACTGTGTAGCAGTGTAGTGTAACAGTGTAGTGTAACTGTAGCAGTGTAGTGTAACTGTAGCAGTGTAGTGTAACTGTAGTGTAACAGTGTAGTGTAACAGTGTAGCAGTGTCGTGTAACAGTGTAGCAGTGTCGTGTAACAGTGTAGCAGTGTCGTGTAACAGTGTAACAGTGTAGTGTAACAGTGTAGCAGTGTAGTGTAACAGTGTAGCAGTGTAGTGTAACTGTGTAGCAGTGTAGTGTAACAGTGTAGTGTAACTGTAACAGTGTAGTGTAATTGTGTAACAGTGTAGTGTAGCAGTGTAGTGTAACTGTAACAGTGTAGTGTAACTGTGTAGCAGTGTAGTGTAACAGTGTAGTGTAACAGTGTAACAGTGTAGTGTAACAGTGTAGTGTAACAGTGTAGTGTAACAGTGTAGTGTAACTGTAGCAGTGTAGTGTAACTGTGTAACAGTGTAGTGTAACAGTGTAGTGTAACAGTGTAGTGTAACAGTGTAGTGTAACAGTGTAGCAGTGTAGTGTAATTGTGTAACAGTGTAGTGTAATTGTGTAACAGTGTAGTGTAACAGTGTAACAGTGTAGCGTAGCAGTGTAGTGTAACTGTAGCAGTGTAGTGTAACTGTGTAACAGTGTAGTGTAACTGTGTAGCAGTGTAGTGTAACTGTGTAGCAGTGTAGTGTAACTGTGTAGCAGTGTAGTGTAACAGTGTAGTGTAACAGTGTAGCAGTGTAGTGTAATTGTGTAACAGTGTAGTGTAACAGTGTAGTGTAACTGTAGCAGTGTAGTGTAACTGTAGCAGTGTAGTGTAACTGTAGCAGTGTAGTGTAACTGTGTAACAGTGTAGTGTAGCAGTGTAGTGTAACTGTGTAGCAGTGTAGTGTAACTGTGTAACAGTGTAGTGTAACTGTGTAGCAGTGTAGTGTAACTGTGTAGCAGTGTAGTGTAATTGTGTAACAGTGTAGTGTAACAGTGTAGTGTAACTGTAGCAGTGTAGTGTAACTGTAGCAGTGTAGTGTAACAGTGTAGCAGTGTAGTGTAACAGTGTAGTGTAACTGTGTAACAGTGTAGTGTAGCAGTGTAGTGTAACAGTGTAGCAGTGTAGTGTAACAGTGTAGTGTAACAGTGTAGCAGTGTAGTGTAACAGTGTAGCAGTGTAGTGTAACAGTGTAGCAGTGTAGTGTAACTGTGTAGTGTAACTGTAGCAGTGTAGTGTAACTGTGTAGTGTAACTGTAGCAGTGTAGTTTAATTGTGTAGCAGTGTAGTGTAACTGTGTAACAGTGTAGTGTAGCAGTGTAGTGTAACTGTAGCAGTGTAGTTTAATTGTGTAGCAGTGTAGTGTAACTGTAGCAGTGTAGTGTAACTGTAGCAGTGTAGTGTAACAGTGTAGCAGTGTAGTGTAACTGTGTAACAGTGTAGTGTAGCAGTGTAGTGTAACTGTAGCAGTGTAGTTTAATTGTGTAGCAGTGTAGTGTAACTGTGTAAGTGTAGTTTAACTGTGTAGCAGTGTAGTTTAACTGTGTAACAGTGTAGTGTAACAGTGTAACAGTGTAGTGTAGCAGTGTAGTGTAACTGTGTAGCAGTGTAGTGTAACTGTGTAGCAGTGTAGTGTAACAGTGTAGTGTAACTGTAGCAGTGTAGTTTAATTGTGTAGCAGTGTAGTGTAACTGTGTAAGTGTAGTTTAACTGTGTAGCAGTGTAGTTTAACTGTGTAACAGTGTAGTGTAACAGTGTAACAGTGTAGTGTAGCAGTGTAGTGTAACTGTGTAGCAGTGTAGTGTAACTGTGTAACAGTGTAGTGTAGCAGTGTAGTGTAACTGTGTAGCAGTGTAGTGTAACTGTGTAGCAGTGTAGTGTAACTGTGTAGCAGTGTAGTGTAACAGTGAAACGGTTTAGATTAACAGTGTAGCTTAAGAGTGAAACCGTGTAGCTTAACCACAAAACGGTGTATTGTAACTGTGTTACGGCGTAGTGTAACTGTGTAACGGCGTAACGTGACAGTGTAACGGCGTAGTGTAACAGTGTAACGGCGTAGTGTAACAGTGTAACGGCGTAACGTGACAGTGTAACGGCGTAACGTGACAGTGTAACGGCGTAATGTAACTGTGTAACGGCGTAGTGTAACAGTGTAACGGCGTAGTTTAACCATGAAACGGTGTATCAGAGCAGTAAAAGTGGATCAGAGCAGTGAAACAGTGTACTGAAATCTCAGACAAAACTAATCTAATACTTTGTCTCCTCTGAGGATTTCTCATCTTGTTTCCACTCTTGTATTATACTCGTTTTCATCACTTTGTATGCATTCACTTTTTTCCCCCGATGTTGCATTTATAGCAATTTCTACATGGAGATTTTGTAACTAGTAATTGTATAATGTACAAATCCGCTCAGTGTTTGCTGGTGGTTTATTTTGGATAGCCAGGCTGCATGTTTGGGATCTTGGCAGTGTGTGTCCAGGGAGTTTACTCAATCTAATCGCTCGTTGCTTGTTGCTGTCTCCGGAGCCTTCCCAAATGAACTTGACCAGGAAGTGAACAGTTGCTTGTATAAACGCAGGATTAGTGTTTATGAAAATATCTTTTCAACATCGAGGACTCTGTTTTAGAAAAATAGAAAAAAAAGCATCTTGAAATAAAGTTTTGTGATGTTATTATCTATAATAATCCTCTATATCGATACAAGCTCGAGTTCAGTGATAAATTTTACATGTTGATCTCGCACCAGTCTTCACGCTGTGCTTTACTGTGTTCTTGCGTGGGTTCCTGTGTTTCGTCGGCGTGCCAGCACCTCGGGTGTAGTCGGCTCTGGTGATGCCCTCTGGTGCCCGTGTTCCATCTAAACCCCCATTAATCTTCCGAGGAGATGTTTGACCTTTCAGACTCATTAAGACGGTGAACCTCACAAGTGCCCGATTGCATGATATTGAACCCCGCTGACACTTCGCCCCCACCTCAACCACGTTATCGCCGTGACAACAGGAGGGATGTTCCTCTGACTGGGCCGCTTTCACCGATGACCTGGAAAATTGCCCGACCTTTTAAAGCGCAGTTTCTCAGCGATGAATAAATGCATAAATTGTAGGTTTAGGCTCGATCGCTTTACTGCCCCCTGCTGAGTTCAGCCAGTTCTCTTGTTGGAGTGTGTGTGTGTGTGTGTGTGTGTGTGTGTGTGTGTGTGTGTGAGAAGGCTGATTTATACTGCACTAACTGCATTCATGTGCAATCCCTCATTTAACACACTTCACTCAAGATAATAAAGTATTGAATCCACTTCTAAGAAGCCAACAGGATTTAATTAATTAGTGAAATTACTCGAGGTTGGGTTTGGAGGGTGTGTAAACTTTTGCTCCTGGCGCTAGCATTGCCATTGTTGCAGTTTTGGGTAGAGCTTGGAAAATCCTAAAACGCCAATGGAAACATTTTTTAAACAAATAATTGTTACTGTGTCTTTCTTGACATTGCCGACAAACCAGTAGCATAACTTTTAAAAGCTAGCATCGTGCCTGACTTCACATGCACTGAATGCTAACGCTAAATAACGCTAAAATAAAATGCGAGTCTCAATAGATAATAATCATAAAAAAAATTTTGATCGTGGCTTTTATTTTATGGTTTTTTTTTTCACAAAAGAGAGAACAGTTCATAATTAGCTCTAAGACTATGATAAATATTTAAAAAATTGAAAAATACTGTACATTTTTGCCCATAACCTATACATATATAATGTTTTGTTGACCAGATTTCCATCCAAGAAATCCACAATGGATACAAACAATAAAACAGCATGAATAACAGATTTATGACTTCATACCCCTACAACATAGCAAAATAATTACATAAAAATAATTACATAAATGCCTGTGGTGTGACTGTGTGTGTGTGTGTGTTTTGTACTCTGAATGAAATCATGCAGATTGTAGGATCAGGAGCTTTGCATTGTGTTTCTGTCACTGGCTGGATTTCAGACTCTACAATCAGCATGTGAAGTAAGTGTGTGTCTCTGTCTCTGTGTGTGTGTGTGCGTGTGTGTGTGTGTGTGTGTGTGTGTGTTTCTCTGTGTGTGTGTGTGTGTGTGTGTGTGTGTGTGTGTGTGTGCGCACCATATTTGGTAAAATACTGTATACTGTCAGTGTTCTGCCTTAGCCCATTATAATGGTGTTAATTAAGATGCAGTGTGAACACATGGCTTGTTATTCATGTCCATAAAGTCGCCACAGGAGCTCCTTAATCTGCGACCTGCCACCACTGCCTGCCAAAATCCATTCCAAAACTCATTTCACCCAAAATTTAATTTCTCATAGCAGACAGGACACCAAGATGGATGCAGATATTACAAATAAAGCACTCATAATTCCTATAACCGCACGTCCCCAAGTGTTTTATTCCTCATGTTCCACAGCCAATTTGCAAAAGATTACATTTATTAAATAACATCACGCCATACTTTTTAAAAAATTCATTTTATTGATGCATATAATGCTGTGGAATGTACTGTTAAACAAGTTAGTTCCTGTTGTTACTTACGTTATAGCAGCTATAAATGGTCGTTCCCTCACCAGCTTCGATTTTTTTCTCTCTCTTGAAATTAATTAATAAGATTAATTATTAATTTATTATTATTAATTATAATAAGATAAGAAAAATGCGGCTTGTCAGGCATGTTACTGAGAAACCACAAAGAAGCGTAAACTCCTCTGTCCTGAAGATGTTACAGCTTTTCCTCTGACTGTTACAAAGCACTGACACTGGAGACTCCTTCCATCAATGTTAAGTAAACTTCTCTTTACAGAAAATTTCACCATATCAATGATTTTTAATCTATTTATGTAGCACGTCTGCTGTACAAGTCCCTGTGAATGAGCTGTTGCCATAGAAACAAGTGTTAGAATATTAGAACGAGTGCATTAATATAAACCTGAAATTTAATCACCACCATCTGACCAATCAGAGCTGTGGGATAATTGACTTTCTGTCGATGTTTTATGTGGTCAGTTTGGAGCAGAGAGTTATAGTTTATAGTTATAGTTATAGAGTTATAGTTATATTTCCTGATTGACAAATTTCTCAAACTCACAATCCCTTGAAGAACGTTTTTTTCTAAGAGTGTTAAATGTAAATACACTTTACACTGACAATTCGCTGAACATATATTTGACTTGAATGTTTAAATTTTTGGTTTATCTCTTTTTGTACTCTGTATTGCCATGAAACATGCACATTTTTGGAAACACCAGGTCCTTACCAGGGCTCTAGGTGTTCATCTGTGTGGACTAAAGAATGTCCTGCCCCGAGTCTAAACATCATAAACACCCCAATTCCCTCATAAAAGATGCTCCTGGGAAAGCAAGATGTCCAGAGACTGGCGGAGAATCCCTCAGATGGTTTGTCCTTTCTCCACATCAGCATCATGCTTCCTTTATCTTCTTCTGCTTATTTCCTGACTGATCTTGGAACAGCTCTTGGTGACCTCTGACACGCTGCTGCTGCTTCTCTGAATCCCTGAAAGGATTTGTGACAGACTGTGTGTCTCGAGGGATTTTTCAGCTCAGAGAAAGAAAAGACACACAGGTAGATTTTGAAGAATAAACCTCGATGCAGCCTCAGAGGGCCTCGGTTCCTCGAGCGATCAGAGATAATTAATGAGCGGCTGTGACTGTGATAAATAAATAGTGAGATTTGATCTGAATTTTAGATGGCGGAGTGCCGATGCTGCGAAAAGGTGCTTCCATAATTAATGCAAAGTCTTGCTTCCTTGCTGTCATTGTTTCTCCGTCTTTAATGACGGAGTTTCGCATTCCTCTGTGGAACTGTAATCTCGTGCCGTTCCCCAGTCGTGCCGTTCCATACCGTTTTGTCTCTGATTGTTTATTTGCTCATCACCGAGGCCGATAATGGATCAGCATTAATCCATTTAAAGCCTCGTTTAATAAAAACCCTTCAGGAACGGATTTGACTGATTATTCAGACTGGCGGCTAAATGGCTTCCTTCCACTCGCTCCTTATTTCCAGCAGCATTAAAATCCTTCAGCACTGGTATTGATAGTGGAGACTTGACGAGCAGGACGAGGGCGTAGAGTTGAGATGGGATAAACACAAAGGTCACGTCCCACCCCCGGTGGCTTCCTCTGTCGATCCTTCATTCTCCGTTTCCTCGGTGCTCGATATGCTCGATACCTCATTTCTGTACCAGATCTTCCTGACCTTGTCTCCTGCCCAAGGTTGATGTTCATCTTCCACCTTAACGCCTTCCTCCAAAGTGTGCTATTGATTTCATCCTATATGGCGAGGTAAAAGGTCATCAAAGGTCATGTCGAGGTGCTCCTGTCAATCAGAAGGTCTTAGCTCTGGGGAGTTAAGAATGCTGAGACCCAAAAAAATACATTTGCATTACAGTGTCGTTATTCATTTTATGGTTATTTTATTGAACTGCAAGTGAAGCGGAATCAGATCTAAGCTCAGGGTTAAGAGCTTTCAGAAAAGCGGGATTTAAACCAGACAACGCTGCTGAGGAAACGTCCTCATCTGATATGTTAATTATTTTTTTATGGATAACCACAGCACAGTGAAGCACCACTTGACTTGTTCTTGTTGTCTTTAGAGCTTAGTTCCTTCTCAGCTCTTTGTGTGAAAGTGAAAACAAACGCTTTGGGCTAATGAGTGAACGTCAGTTTGTCAATCTGGACCCTTTCCTTTTGTCACAAAACTTCCCAGAATATTCATGGACAAAACTGATTTGTCCGGGTTTGTCCTGCCTCCTGGTTGCTGGCTCTTTTGTCTTGTCTTTGTTGGTGACTGACAGAGGGACAATTTAAATGTTGGATCACATTAAATCAGTTCACTGTTCATTTATTCATCTTTAGTAAGTACTTTTGTCCTGGTCTGGGGCTCGATGGATCTGGAGCGTATCCCAGGAACGCTGGGCAAAAAAAGCAGGAGAATTCACCCAGGATTGGACGCTAGTCCTTCACAGGGCTAAATCAGTGCCGAGGTGCCAACATTTAGACGTAGCATGTACGATTTTTGGCAATACCGGAGAATTCTGAAAACTGTGCTTTGCTCATTTATAACGCGGAGTGGTCAGACCAAATGTGAATATAATTCACCCGGCAGAAACACCAGTTCACCAAAGAGAAAGGACACAGTTAGTGTACTGAGGAAAAGCAGAGAGCGGTACATGAGTGATAGAACTGTCAGGTATGAGGAATGCTGGGAGGAAGAGAGAGAGAGAGAGAGAGAGAGAGAGAGAGAACGTGGAACCCTGGATCTCTAACCATCTCACAGTGTTTAATCAGCAAGAACGAGAGCGAGAACGTGGCTTTCTCTCCTATTTCCACCCTGCCAATCATCCTGCACGGCATTCTCATTATAGCAGCCAGCCCAGGAGAGAGAGAATGAGAGAGAGGAAGAGAGGAGAGGTACTTATTACGGTGTAGAGAGAGAGAGAGATGGAGAGAGTGAGAATGAAGAAGAAGAGATGCAAAATGAGAAGAGAGGCACTTAGATACACAAATCGGAGAATGTGTGAAGTGGGTATTCATGTCGATTTAACGTCGTGTGGTGGGCTGGCAGCGGCGTACATGAGCAAATGTTCATGCCTGAGAGAGAGAGAGAGAGAGAGAGAGAGAGAGAGAGAGACGGGTGTCTGTGTGTCAGAGAGACTGTAAATCTGTTGTCTGATGTCCATATGATGGTGATATGAAATGGATTTGGAGAGATGGAGTGAGAGAGAGACAGAGCGTTGTGTCATCTGCATATTTACATGGAATCACATTGAAAGTATCGATAAAAAACAAAAGTGGGGAAAAACTAGTTTTTTTTTTTTTTTTTTAATTCACACCCACGCACACGCACGCACACGCACGCACACGCACGCACACGCACGCACACACACGCACGCACACCCCTCCACACAGGTGATTGAATGTGAATTAAAATGCAAATGCAGCTCGGCTAGTTTTCCTCTGCCCGGGCTGCAGATGGGAAGCGTTTGAACAAGACAGCACGTAGCATTTTGGAATATTAAGAAGAACAGTCAAGCCCAAACATACACACACACACACACACACACACACACGCACACAAACAGGCGCTTGTCAAACAAACGGAAGTCCGTTCGCACAATCCTGGCACGACTTCTCTGCCTCCAAACCGAGCTGGCTTCACAGATCTGCGGCTCATAATGTGCAAGGCTCAATTGGCTCGATCAAAATAAATAAATAAATAAATAAAAACGCAGAATTCAATTAACACACAGGAGATAGAGGGGAGAGAGGAGGCAGAGGAGAGAGGAGAGAGAGGAGGTAGACGGAGGTAGAGGAGATGGAGGAGGTAGACGGAGGTAGAGGAGATGGAGGAGGTAGACAGAGGTAGAGGAGATGGAGGAGGTAGAGGAGAGAGGAGAGAGAGGAGGTAGACGGAGGTAGAGGAGAGAGGAGATGGAGGAGGTAGACAGAGGTAGAGGAGATGGAGGAGGTAGACGAGAGAGGAGAGAGAGGAGGTAGACGAGAGAGGAGAGAGAGGAGATGGAGGAGGTAGACGGAGGTAGAGGAGATGGAGGAGGTAGACGGAGGTAGAGGAGATGGAGGAGGTAGACAAGAGAGGAGATGGAGGAGGTAGATGGAGGTAGAGGAGATGGAGGAGGTAGAGGAGATGGAGGAGGTAGACGAGAGAGGAGATGGAGGAGGTAGAGGAGATGGAGGAGGTAGACGGAGGTAGAGGAGAGAGGAGATGGAGGAGGTAGACGGAGGTAGAGGAGAGAGAGGAGGTAGACTGAGGTAGAGGAGAGAGAGGAGGTAGACTGAGGTAGAGGAGATGGAGGAGGTAGAGGAGATGGAGGAGGTAGAGGAGAGAGGAGAGAGGAGGTAGACAGAGGTAGAGGAGATGGAGGAGGTAGACAGAGGTAGAGGAGATGGAGGAGGTAGACGGAGGTAGAGGAGAGAGGAGATGGAGGAGGTAGACGGAGGTAGAGGAGAGAGGAGATGGAGGAGGTAGACAGAGGTAGAGGAGATGGAGTAGGTAGACAGAGGTAGAGGAGATGGAGGAGGTAGACAGAGGTAGAGGAGATGGAGGAGGTAGAGGAGAGAGGAGAGAGAGGAGGTAGACGGAGGTAGAGGAGATAGAGGAGGACCAGTCAGAGAGACCTCAGTAAAGAAGTTCTGCTTGCAGGAACAGAGACCAGGAGATTAACACAGTGAATATATAGTGTGTTGGTGTTCCAGTGAAATGCTGAGTGTTGAGCTGGTGATGAAGTTTTACTGTCACCATCCTGAAGTTGATTATTTTCCTATAACAGCATGTCCCCAAGTTGCATTTAATGCTGTGGAACGCTTGCGAAACAGGTTAGTTCCTGTTCTCACTCGCGTCGCTCCCTCATCAGCCTCTCTTTTTTCTCTCTTTTGAAGTTAAAAATAATAATAATAATAATAATAATAAAAACACAGTTTATGTTACTGAGAAAGTGCACAAAGTGTAAACTCCTCCCTGCTGAAGATGTCAGAAGACTTAAAGTTACAGCTTTGGCAAACAAAATTAGACTTGAGACGAGTCCTAGGAAATGATCAGGACCCTCGTGTGTGAACGTTGGCCGGATAAAAGACTGGAGGGAAACTTAAGGAAGAAGAAGGACATGGAGAATGTCAGGAATGTCAGAAATTCAGGAATGAAGAAGCTGTTGGCTGTTTGTGCTGATGGCGAAATCAACATTTACATTTATGGGATGCAGCGTTTTTGTACCAGACAAGAGCAGAGAGAAAAATTGAAGTGTTTGAAATTCTAGCAGATTCTTTAGCTGCAGTGGACAAATTGTTAGTACAAATGTTCAACCTCTCAGGATCTTTAGCAAGCGTTTATTGTAGTTAAATGCATGGAAACTTGATTTATGGATCATTTTAACGTAATACAATTTCATTAGCATTCACAAGAATGTGCTGTGAGAGTGTTGGTTAAGTAATACTGCTCATATTTTATCTCCGGTTTGTTAGATGGGGATATGATCATTTCTGTAAAATAGCATGTAGAGGGTACATTTTCAGCTTACACACACACACACACACACACACACACACACACACACACACACACACACACACACGGAATGAAGTTTGGCCAGCGCTGTCACTGTTTTTTGGCGTGATGAGCTCTGAGTAACGTTGCTCACCTCTCAGTCAGCACAGCCCACGCAACAGCTCCGAATTTGTCATCACAACACACACATCCACACCGATCCCTCGTATCCGAGCAGAAATCTCATCACGGGTTTACATCAAGTGAATCAAAATCGATGCTTCAAAGCTTTTCGTATCACCAACATGATAGTATGTCTGAAAAAACAATCTGATGACGCATCCTGTACAAGTCTTGTGTTCATCCAATGAAAAGAAATCTTTTTTTTAAACCTACATTGTTGTTAAGGGGTGTGGCCAAAATTACCATTAAACATTCGTCAAGCTCCATCGATCTCTGATTAAAAAACAAAAAGTTCACTTTACCTCTTACTGTTCACCTCGCTGTTATTTAAATGTTACATCACTTTCATGTTATTGTCATTAGTGTAGCTGTGCTTTACTTCTATGCAATTTTGAAAAATTATTATTATTTTTCTTCTTTTTGTCACTGCATTATAAATTGCATTATTATTCGCCTTTTCACAGTTGTAATATTTGACTTATTATTATTATTATTATTATCATCTAGGGGATCTTAAGAGATCATTTTAATACAGAAATAAAAATTGTTCTGAGTTGTGATAATTAAAAACGTGGTTTTTTTTTTATTATTATTTTAACGTCAGATAAAGTCTGGTGATTAAAAATCACAACTTTTTTTTTTTTAACCTCTGAAGCTGTGCAGCTCGTTTCTGCGTCCTTGCTCCGTCCTTGAAAACACACTCGTAATCTTGCTCGATGGAAACGACCCAATCCTGAACAGAACTCGTTTAATCATTTAATCGCCTGTATGAGTGTGTGTGTATGTGTGTGTATGTGTGTGTATGTGTGTGTATGTGTGTGTATGTGTGTGTGGAGTTGGACGAAGCAGAAGAACTGGCATTTCCTCTGCAATCTGTCCCTGAGACAGGACTACAGCCGTCTGACCATCTGACCATGTTACATCACACACACACACACACACACACACACACACACAATGTGATTCAGTATCCATTATACACAAATATGCCCAAGTGTGTTAAGTAAACATGACCCAATGAGCAGAAATGTAAATATAATGCATGAGTAACACTACAGATTGGAAATACGTGTGTGTGTGTGTGTGTGTGTGTGTGTGTGTGTGTGTGTGTGTGTGATCTTTACAGCCCTTGTGTTTAGGACATGATGAAATTTCAGTTTCTGAAAATGTTCTTTCAGAAATGACCAGAAAAAAAAACCCAGAACATTTTTGATTGAAAAGGATTAATAAACCTCCAGTGAAGTGCCACATCGAACACTTTAGAAATAATGTTAATTATTTCTATTATAAAGTTAATGTGATAAAAATGAAACAGCATGTACAGCCACAGTTTCGGAAAAGACAAAAAAATTCACAAATGACCGTGCCAAAGTGCGGAGTATAACTAACAATAAGAATATTATTATGTTTATTAAAGACTTTTATTATCATTTTGTGTGCTAGTTTTCTTCAGATACCAGAAATGTTCAATAAAAAAACAAAACAAAACAAAAAAGAGTGAATGAGAAAAATAATTAGTTTTTCCTTAGAAATAATAATAAGGAATTTTTTTAATTATTATTTTTTTAAATAATAATTATTTAGTGCACCTCCAGTGCACACTTCGTCTGAATCCCAAACAACGTCCTCTTCACTCCATGTGCTCACTACATAGCGTAGTTTAGTTTCTCTTCTGTGTGAATCGCAACCACGAGGAAAGTTTTACCTCCAGCGGTTGTGGCTGATCCTAGAGCAGGTTCTCCTGGAAGAAGTTCCGTGTGTGGACTTCAGTACCGTGTGAACGATACACACTTCTGCTCGACTTCTTCAGAGGAAAACAGTGAAAAAACAGCAGCGATACTCACTTCATTATTAAGGAAGAGTCTGAAAAACCACGCTCTCTCTCTCTCTCTCCAGTCTTTCTCTCTCTCCCCCTCTTTCTCTCTCTCTCTCTCCCTCTTTCTCTCTCTCTGTCTCTCCAGTCTTTCTCTCTTTCTCTTTCTCTCTCTCTCTCTCCCTCTTTCTCTCTCTCTCTCTCCCTCTCTCTCTCTCTCCCTCTCTCTCTCTCTCCCTCTCTCTCTCTCTCCAGTCTTTCTCTCTCTCTCTCTCTCCCTCTCTCTCTCTCCAGTCTTTCTCTCCCTCTCTCTCTCTCTCTCTCTCTCCAGTCTTTCTCTCTCTCTCTCTCTCTAGTCTTTCTCTCTCTCCCTCTCTCTCTCTCCAGTCTTTCTCTCTCTCTCTCTCTCTCCAGTCTTTCTCTCTCTCTCCCTCTCTCTCTCTCTCTCTCTCTCTCTCTCTCTCTCCAGTCTTTCTCTCACTCTCTCTCTCTCTCTCTCTCTCTCTCTCTCCCTCTCTCTCTCTCCAGTCTTTCTCTCTCTCTCTCTCTCTCCAGTCTTTCTCTCTCTCTCTTTCTCTCTCTCTCCAGTCTTTCTCTCACTCTCTCTCTCTCTCTCTCTCTCTCTCTCTCTCTCTCTCTCTCTCTCTCTCTCTCTCTCTCCAGTCTTTCTCTCACTCTCTCTCTCTCTCTCTCTCTTTTCAGCCTGTCTTTTTTTTCTCTCTCTTGAAGTTAATAAGACAAAAGCTCCTCTGCCCTGAAGATTTACATCTGACTGTTAAAGTGCTGACACTGGAGACTCCTTCCATAAATGTCACAGAAACATCTCCTTATAGTGAAGAAAATTTCACAGATTTTTAAAACGTATTTTTATTGTTAGTGGAGCGTCTGCTGTCCCTGTGCATGCTCTGTTGCTATAGAAACGATAATGTACAAGATGTGATTTGCAGCTGCGCTACTGTCAGAGCTGCTGTTATAGAAAATTAATCAACACCTTCTGACCAATCAGGATCCAGAAACGTCCTTGTTTTATAGGAAACGAGATGCTGAAATGTAAACATTAGCTGTTTGAAGGACACGAGTATAATTTCTAGTCGCACGTATGTTATTTTGATCCTTTTAAACTCATGAGCTATTATAAGCTGGTGTGTGACGCACAGCCGGTGTGAGACGCAGCCTTTCCGGCACTGTTCTTGTGAAAAGCTGAACATTTTTACTCCTCAGAAGTCATGTGGAGTGTTAATCTGACTCGATCCTGACCGCATCACTGCTGACGTGTCACAGCCTCTCTGCCCTGTGCTCCAAAACACTCACATTTGTTCCTCGCATGATTTTATCTCCAGCGTTTTCCACACAGAGCAAACACACACTCCAGTGCTGTAAAGACCTGAATCCTCTTCTTCTTCTTCTTCTTCTTCTTCTTCTTCTTCTTTTAGATAAGAGTGCACTAGTGGGGTTACGCTTTGAAATTTTCAGGATGATAAACTACTCCAAAAATACCACAGTTTCATGGTATCATGGTATCAATCGACTATTTTTAAACTAAGGGCAAAAAGGAAAAAGATCAAATCCCTAATTGTTCTTCTTTCTTTCTTTCTGTTCAACTGTTGTGAATAAACTGAGCGAGAGAGTGGATGAAGCGAATGCGTGTGGCAGAACGTTGATTTGGTTTAGTTGTGGTCAGTAATGCTGTGATTATCTGTGTGTTTGATGAGCATTGTTTAGGATAAAGGTAGGAACGTCCTCCGAGCAGCAGCAGAGTAACAGAACGTAGTGGATTATTATTAGCTTGTGCTGTATAAACATTTAATCATCTCTACACAATATTTTACTGTCACCATGTCCTGTGACATTTACTCTAATTATATTACGAGTCAACACTCATGCCAAAATACGCAGAGTTTCTTTTTCGCCCAAATAAAACCACAGATGAGCCAATTGACGTATCAGTCTGGAATGACTGACAGTTTCGTAGATGTTCTGAACTCGCCAGTATATACAGGCACTGTGTGGAAGCCCCGCCCTCTTCCTCCATCTTGCGAGTTCTTGCGAGCCTTTCGCTTTCTGTCGCAGTAAACAGAGAATGTTCTGCAATAAAATTGATCAGTGTGTGTTTGATTTTGTTCTCATTAGTCAAAGATACGTATGTAGTTATTGTCACATAATTAGATTTATTAGCGATGCCACTGAAAAATTGTGACTGAAGATGGAGGGAAAAAATGGCACTTCAGGTTTTCATGCAAAAGAGACTTGAAAGGATTAAAAAAGGTTAAGAAGAAGTGGTCAAATCTACAAATCTAACACTTTAGAAATAATTTTAATGGACTTGATCTTTAGAAAGGGAACTTATTAAATGGAAATGGTGGAAATGATGATTCCTGGATTTATTTATTTATTTTTGGATTTATGGATTCCTGGGTGATTAATTCATTTATCATGATTTTTTTTAAAAATGGTAAATCACCAGCAAGGGAAAAAAATCAACATTGCACAGTCCTGGTGCTGTAGCGTTGTTTCAGATGAATCCAGATCGATGGAGTTGCCAAATTTTTGTGGAGTTACAAAAGTGATGAGAACCAGTATAGTAAGGAAGTTGAAGTATATATGAATAGACAGAAATGTGTTTTAATGGACCAGATGCAGGTTAAGGGGAAAAGAACCAGCTCTGGTAAGGCAGAAGCCGGGTCAGTAGGGAGTGAGCGCTGACCGAGGGAGGACGCTCGAGCAGAAGAGCTCGACGTGATTAATGAGCTCTTCCGCTGTCTCTTGGGTGATGTTTAGCCTGGACACATTAAGCAAATTTGATTTGCTGCTTCTTCTGTACCTAATTAGATTTCTGTGTCTAGACGAGCTGTTAGCATGTGAGCACCGGCTTCTTACAAGCGAGACCGCGCTCTAATTAAATTACTGACTGTTTAGATTTCAAGAATGAAGTGTATAAAAAAACTACACTAACCAGATTTCATCTTCTTTAAAAGTTCATTTTAAGGTCGTAAAGTGATTCAGTGTATAAAAGCTTGTGCCTTTAGTTAGAGCCTTTCAAGGTTGTAGTGGACTTCTGAAACTTGCTTAAGGTAGAAACAGTGAAGTGCAAAAGTTTGTGTCCCCCATGTTTTATTGATGAGAAATTCATCTCTATAGTACTCTCCTGGAGAAAAATAGTTTTTTTTTTTTTCTCAGGAAAATCTCTTGAGTTTTTGACCTGATCTCAATAAAGCTGTGTGTGTGTGTGTGTGTGTGTGTGTGTGTGTGTGTGTGTGTGTGATGGCTACATGCTGAATATTACACCTAAGCTGTTCGGCGGATGTGAAAAGTTTTGGAGATGGTTATAAAGGTAAAGAGAAGGCATCTTGGTTCTTAGACAATATTTATATCACATTCAGAAACTTTTGATAGATAGCATTGTTTTTTAATATCTTACCATATACTTTTTGATCATTTATGTTAAAGAAACATCTGTGAAACAAAACACACTAAATGTGTTGTTGTTATAAATTACTATTTCTTTGTTGTCTTACTGTAAATATGGCCGGAAGGGGATGTAAACATTTGCACTCAGCTGTAATCGGGCTTGATTTATTAATGTTGTAGTAAAGTTGTGTGTAAATGTTTTCGTGGCCAAACCGAACTAAAGATTCTTGCCTGATTTACAAAAGTTTCTGCTTTTCTTTTTGAATGCAAATCAGCTGTAATTTACCAAGAACTTTCATGTCACATTTAGCCACGCCCACAAAACTCCAGTTGAGAATGACAAAATGGCGACTAAACGGTAAAGAAATGCGTTTCCTAAGTGCAGAATGCGCTAAATCCAGTAATGCAGTTCAACCATTGTAGTGTGTCAGCTACAATAGACACACACTAACACTTCCTGCTCTTATAGGGTGCCATTACTTTTGCCCTTATTGAACGGCTAGGGTTAATAGTCGTAATTTATGGATTTGTTTTGGAGTCACTTTCCTTCAAATCGTTAACGACAGAAAATGGTTCATTAAATAGTGTGTAAGTGAAATAAGTGCTTTAAACTCGACACTAATCCGTTTATAAAATCACAGTAACTCATCAGCAGATACACGATTCGAAGCGTAAATCCTACGTAAATTGAAACCAACCCAGCAGATACGAATATATTTCCGTAAATGTACACGAGGAATGTTTCATATTTCTTACTTAAGCTGTGTGTTTGTACCATGAACGTAGATCTAAACTCGAGCGTAGAAACGAGATGAAAATGTGTTCGAGACTTTTTACCAGCGAGCAACAAAAGAGGTGGAATCGCTCTGCATTAGTTATTGTAGTGGAGCAGATCGGAATGTCGTACGCTTCACCTTTACAGAGAACAGGAGGTGAAACGAATTCGTTTGCGGCTATGAATGTCACCGAGTGGCATTTACGCCGTGACAAAGCAAACATTAAAAAGGGCAGCTGAGACTTCCGGTGGTGCGAGACGTCCCACTGAGTGGTGGATCAGGTGCGCTGGTATGGCACCCGCCACGCTCTGTGTGTGTGTGTGTGTGTGTGTGTGTGTGTGTGTGTGTGTGTGTGTGTGTGTGTGTGTGTGACACAGAGAGAGAGAGGGAGGGAGAGAGAGAGATTTTGGCTATGAGCAGCTCAGAGGAGAGAAGGCACCCTTTAGACCCCATTACTGAAGCTGAAAGTTTAATGAGGCCGTGAAAAGGCTGAACAGGGTTCTGAGTTAATGTGCTCTGCTGTTCTGTTGGCGCTAACAGCCACCGTGGAATCACACACACACACACACACACACACACATACACACACACACACACACACACACACACAGCTCATCTGTCTTTCAGTTGTATGGTTATTAGAGGGATAATGCTTGGCCTGTGAGAGTCCTGTGAGACACTGGTTTCTGATTGGCCGAGCCTCGGAGCCCGTGTGTGCGTGCAGTGTGTGCGTGCAGTGTGTGCGTGCAGTGTGTGCGTGCAGTGTGTGCGTGCAGTGTGTGCGTGCAGTGTGTAGTATGTGTGCGTGCAGTGTGTAGTATGTGTGCATGCAGTGTGTAGTATGTGTGCATGCAGTGTGTGCGTGCAGTGTGTGCGTGCAGTGTGTGCGTGCAGTGTGTAGTATGTGTGCGTGCAGTGTGTAGTATGTGTGCGTGCAGTGTGTAGTGTGTGTGCGTGTAGTATGTGTGCGTGCAGTGTGTGCGTGCAGTGTGTAGTATGTGTGCGTGCAGTGTGTGCGTGTAGTATGTGTGCGTGCAGTGTGTGCGTGTAGTATGTGTGTGTGCAGTGTGTGCGTGCAGTGTGTGTGTGCAGTGTGTGTGTGCAGTGTGTAGTATGTGTGCAGTGTGTGTGCTTGGAGATAAAGCACCTGGAGGAAGCTGTGAGGACTTTGTACCAGCACGTTGCTAATCCGTCCTATTGAATTTTCCTCTGCTTAATTTATAACTCTCTAACTCGTTCACGGCGAGCGTGTTCATGATCAACGCTAAACCATCACACCTTCGTGCATTCCTCGCCAGCCATCCCGTTTACGTCCTCGCCGTCCACGTCCTCGCCGTCCACGTCCTCGCCGTCCACGTCCTCGCCGTCCTCCTCCCCGCTGTACTCCTCCTCGCCGTCCACGTCCTCGTCGTCCTCCTCCCCGCTGTTCTCCTCCTCGCCGTCCACGTCCTCGTCGTCCACGTCCTCGCCGTCCTCCTCCTCGCCGTTCACGTCCTCGCCGTTCACGTCCTCGTCGTCCACGTCCTCGCCGTCCTCCTCCTCGCCGTTCACGTCCTCGCCGTTCACGTCCTCGCCGTCCACGTCCTCGCCGTCCTCCTCCCCGCTGTTCTCCTCCTCGCCGTCCACGTCCTCGCCGTCCACGTCCTCGCCGTCCACGTCCTCCTCGCCGTTCTCCTCTTCACTGTACACGGCCTCGCCGTCCACGTCCTCGCCGTTCTCCTCCTCGCCGTTCTCCTCTTCACTGTACACGTCCTCGCCGTTCACGTCCTCGCCATTCACATCCTCGCCGTTCTCCTCTTCACTGTTCACGTCCTTGCCATTCTCCTTCTCGACGTTCTCCTCCCCGCCATTCTTCTCCTGGCTGTTCACGTCCTCACTGTTCTCCTCCTCGCCGTTCTCCTCCTCGCCGTTCTCCTCCTCGCCGTTCGCCTCCTCGCTGTTTTGCTCCTGTCTGTTCATTCTGCTTCACATCCTTAAAAATGCTGTACATCTGCTAAAGCTATCGCTCCCTCTGTCATTCTTCATTTATTGCTTTTTTTTCTTTTGTTCTGCTTCTTGTTCTCTCATTCATTCATTCTTCATTCATTCGGTCTTCATCTCTCTCTCCCTCTCTCTCTCTCTCTCTCTCTCTCTCTCTCTCGGGTGAAGATGCTGTAATCAGCAGGTGGTGGTGAGACAGCTGAGAGCTGAGTGTTTATCAGCATGTTCTCAGACAGGAAAGAGGAAGAATCAGCAGCTGTGAGGCTCAGTGAGGAAGCGGATCTGCTTCAGATCGTCGTAATGGCGTCTGAAAGCTCGACCTCAGAACATCACACATTACCTTTTCATTACTGTACCATGAATAATTTGTGTTGCGACGTCAGCTCGGCTAAATATAAAGATCGGTTTTAGTGTCACAGTAAATCTGCGGTGGAGTTCACGCACACGCACACGCACACACACACACACACACACACACACACACACACACACACACACACTCAGTGGTGTTCAGATGAATTCTGTGGTTTTTATAGAGCAAAACAATTCACCCTCAAGTGACCAAAGGCTTATAACATCTATCTTCTCGTGAGAAATGTCTGATTTTTTTAAACTTTGTCAGTATAAAACAATAGTTTTATTTTGTAATTATTTTGTAAACTGTAATAAACAGAATTAAACTGTAATAAAAAGAATTAAACTGAAATGAAAATAATTTGAAACAGTAATTAATAATGATAATAAACTGCATTAACCTGTAATTAACTCGAGCCGTGATCAACTATAATGAACAATAAATTGCATTAAACTGTAAATATAATTAACTTTAAATAATGCTAATGAACAATAAAGTTTATTAAACTGTAATTAATAGTAAAATATTCTAGAAGTAAGAAATGCAGCTTGTAAAATCCTCCTTTGTTGTAATTACAGATTTGACTCTCACACTGGGGGGAGCATGGTCTGTTTCTTTAAAAGGTTTTCTTGTTCAAGCTCTGGTTCCAGTTCTGCATTTTGTGCGTTCGTGTTTGTGTGTTTGTGTGTGTGTGTGTGTGTGTGTGTGTGTGTGTGTGTGTTTGCCGGACATGTTTAAAGGATGCTCTTGCCTTGTATCACTGCTGTTGAAGTGCTTACACCTTGTCCATGGCTGTGATACGGCTGCAGGCGTGAGCGGTCTGGGCACCAGCGTGTCGTCCGAGTGTGCCGAATGTTAAATTAGCGCTCGTTTGTTTTAGACACATCCTCATGAACACACTCTTTACTTAGCTGAGCACCTTATCTCGCTCTCTCAGCTCAGCTTTTTCAGCTGTAACTCCCAGACGCTTTCTCCGAGTCTCAATGAAACATCTGTCATGACTACAGCTTTTTCACCGAGCGTCTGCGTAACATAAAGAGAACGAAAGCTGAATGGTTTGATTCAGGAGTTTCTCAGCTTGTATCATGACAGTTAGATGAGATGGAGCAGTCTCTCACTGCAGAAATCCTCCATCTGATCATCACTGATTGAAATGTAATCTACACGTTTCTGTCTTTTTCAGTGGTGTTGCTGAATTCGAAAGAATCCCAGGCAGAACTGGGCTGGACGTCTTATCCTGCAAATGGAGTAAGTCCTTCTTAATCGTTTGTCTCTGTGAAGCTACAGATGTAATATTAGCTCAGTTTATATGTTAAATGATGGACCCCAGACTCACAAATCTTCCCGTTTCCTGCTTTTTAAAATAATCCTTTCATACTGTCCATTCAGTAACTTTATTAGAAATATTAGCATTTAACGAGAAAACAGGAAAATTGAATTGTAAAGTCCACTTGGTACTGAATCAACAATAATTAACTCTAATGAACAGTAAACTGTGACTATAATGAATTGATTTACTATAATAAACCACATTCAACTGTAATGAACTGTAAAACACTGTATTAAACTTTATTAAACTGTAATTAACTGTAGTTAACCATATTTAACAGTAATTTAGAACTAAAACTCCATTCGACTGTAATAAACTGTAAATAACTAGCTGTATTTAACTCTATTAAACTGTCATAAACTGTAATTAACAATAGTTAACCATATTTAACAGTAATTTATAAGTACAACGACATTAAAATGTAATAAACTGTAATTATAATGATTTATAAGAGCTGCTAGGACACGCTGCTGTAAGTAAGAGACGTTGATAAATCCTACACATCTTATATTTCTCTACTTATGCACGACCACGCTCATTTACATACCGAAATAATCATTATTTATATTTATATTGATATAATAATCTTTATGTATATAGCACTTAGCATTTTCCCTCAAAATCTCAATGATTTACATTAAAGAATAAAAGATAAGGAATAAAACAAATGATGTGTATAATGATAGAAAAACAATAAATGTTTAAAAAATGTACAAGTATAAAATTAATTTAAGCAGAACGAAGAGTCACTGTGAAGGTAGAGATATTAGTACACTAATTAAAATAATAATCGTTAAGGAACAGTTCACAATTAATAAAATGATCTGAGTGTTAAAAAGTCGATAGATGAGTTGAGCTGATTTAGTTTGATGTGTCAGTAGCAAAACTTTATAATCGATACACACCAACACATCACCATTTACAGTAAACAGCTGTGGTGTAAAGGGGTTTTATGGCTGTGATTTAGAAAAAACGTGAAAATCCGTGTCATTATTGTCGTCTTTTTGGCAGCTGCATTTGGAAATGTAATGTATTACAGTGCGGTGTGAGCGATATGAACGCATGCGCGATGTCGTTATCTGACTTGTAGTTGATTGGGAAATACCAGGCTCGTCTTTAATGCACCTGAGAGTAGAAAGAACTTGAAGAAACACCAGACCAGTGCGTTCAAGTTCACTAGTTTTCGTAGCGTACTGAATGAAAACGCACAGAGAAACGTACCGAAATGTTTTGGAGCAAACAGCCTCAGGTCAGGATTTAAAAAAAAAAAAAAGCCAGAGGGTGGAAGAGACCCCTTCAGAGTCGTGCGTCACCTGATTAAACACACCTGAAGTGAGTGACACTGCAGTGGAGCTGTGCTACAACCCACTAGAGCGTTCGCTTGAGGTCAGTTTTCAGGATGCAGATTAGAACGGTTTATTTTGCTACAAATCTATAATTCACCGTTAAACATTTTCATCATCGGCTTAAACGCAGGCAGCGTGTGGAGCAGAAGCTCACAGCGATGGCTGGATTAACACGTCTCCGTCCTCACGGCCCGCAGCAATGTCGTATTTTCACACTGAAGTGTCTGATTGTCTTTTTTCTGAGAAATGGGAGGAAGGAAGTGCGGCTCGCTGCAGGCTCACAGCCAGAAATTACTGCAACTTTCACCTGCAGAGAAAAACAAAACACGATTTCAAATAGCAATTACAGCCTCATTACAATATTTTTAATAAAAATATCACTATTTATTCTCCACAAATGCAGATGCGATTCCACTGAACTGTAGTTTAATCATTAAAAAGTGTATTTCTGTAGAAACAGTGTGAAAAAGGCAGCTGGTAGGGCGCAGTGTGTTGTGAGAGGTTGTGAGTTTGTGGTTTAAAGGTTGCAGGTTTGAATCCCAGCGCTGCCCGAGAGCTCAGAAAAAACTCCTAAAACTCAGGTTAAAAAAAATCACAAAAAGAAGATGAAACTCAAATTTGAAAAAGGCACAAAATCAGGTTGAAACCATCGTCAGAAGTCAGAAGAATTCACAAAAAAACACAAGAGCAGGTTAAAAATGCAGTTTCTTGAACAGAAACTAACTTAAAAAAAACCTTAAATAAATACCTAAATAAGTAAATAATGATAAACTGATAAAGAATGACTTTAGTCAAAAGAGTTCAAGAAAATTATTACCAGATGATTTAAAAAAATATATTTAAAACTGCATGGAATAAAAACAGAAGTAGGAAAAGAAGTAAGAATAACAAAATGAACAAAAAATAGAAAAACATCACAAAATCCTGATTAATATAAGAAAAGAAAACAATGTCCAGGTTTAAGAACGTTACAAAAAGCAGCGTCACACTCACAAATTCATATAAACAACATGAAATAAAAAAAAAAAAAACACCAAAACAACCCAAACAACACTGAAATTCTGAAACAATCAAACAAAAAACAAACAAACAAAAATCACTAAACTACATTTAAAAAATAATGTTTGCTCAAACTAAAATATTTGTCTCAACTTGTTGCAGGTAACTTTTTTTCTTTTAAAAAAATAGTTTTTATATGTTGTAATGTTTTCAGTTGAGAAGAGCTAACAAAAATATTTTGCTTTTGTTTTTACTTTGATGAAAGGGTTAATTTTTTTCAGTGTATAAAAAAAAAAAAAAAAAAAAAAAAAAAACCCTGAAATGAGCAGTGGCCTGAACAGGATTTGTCTGCGTGTTTGTCCGCATGTTTGTCCGCGTGTTTGTCCGCGTGTTTGTCCGCGTGTTTCACTGCGTGTTTGACCGCGTGTTTGTCCGCGTGTTTGTCCGCGTGTTTGTCCGCGTGTTTGTCCGCGTGTTTCACTGCGTGTTTGTCTGCGTGTTTGTCCGCGTGTTTGTCCGCGTGTTTGTCCGCGTGTTTGTCCGCGTGTTTGTCCGCGTGTTTCACTGCGTGTTTGACCGCGTGTTTGTCCGCGTGTTTGTCCGCGTGTTTGACCGCGTGTTTGTGTGCACGCAGTGGGAGGAGATCAGCGGCGTGGACGAGAAGTACAAGCCGATCCGCACGTACCAGGTGTGTAACGTGATGGAGCCGAACCAGAACAACTGGCTGAGGACGGGGTGGATCGGGCGGCGTGGAGGTCAGCGCATCTTTGTGGAGCTGCAGTTCACGCTGCGTGACTGTAACAGCATTCCGGGCGTAGCGGGAAGCTGCAAGGAGACGTTCAACCTGCTGTACGCAGAGTCGGACCGGGCGCTGGGGGGCCACGACGATGACGAGGCGCGCTACAGTAAAGTGGACACCATCGCCGCTGATGAGAGCTTCACGCAGGGCGACCTGGGCGAGAGGAAGATGAAGCTGAACACGGAGGTGCGTGAGATCGGACCGCTGACGCGCCGCGGTTTTCACCTGGCCTTCCAGGACGTGGGCGCATGCGTGGCCATCGTCTCCGTGCGCGTGTATTACAAACGCTGCCGCGCCGCCGTGCAGAACCTCGCCATCTTCCCCGACACGGTGGCTGAGGCTGCGTTCGCCACGCTGGTGGAGGTCCGGGGCGTCTGCGTCAACAACTCCGAGCCAGAAGCCACCGACTCGCCTCCCAGGATGCACTGCAGCGCTGAGGGGGAGTGGCTTGTGCCCATCGGGAGGTGCAGCTGCAGCGCCGGCTACGAGGAGGGACACAGCAGCTGTGAAGGTAGGAACTGTTTATGAACTTCTGAGATCTCAGTCACAGGTACTGTGCTGCTTGGGATGTTGGTCAACTTTCAATGAGAAGTTTCTACCGATAAAACAAAAACATTTGGTGTTAAAGCAGGTTTCCAGCTCCACTGTTCCATATTTGTCGTGTTTGCTTAGCGTGCCACATCGAGAGAAGAGAAAAGCCACAACTGTTTCATGTTCCATGAGGTGACGGAAGTGGACGCTTTGAGTTGTGGCTGGATTTTAAGTCTTCAAACAAACAAACAAACAAACCACATTCAGCCATAAATACACCAGAGGTTTATAGGATTAGTTAAATCCACTAACATCAGGGCTGTATGTGTGTTTCACATTGATGGAAGGAGTCTCCAGTGTCAGCGCTTTGTAACAGTCGGAGGTAAAGCTGTAAGTTTTCTGAAATCTTAAGGACAGAGGAGTTTACGCTTCTTTGCAGTTTCTGAGTAACATGAAAAGCGGCATTTTTTGTCTTATTAATTTAAAGAGAGGCTGGTGAGGGAACGACTGTTTATAGCTGCTATAACGTAAGTGACAAAAGGAACTAACTTGATAAAAAGTATGACGTGTTCTTGATTTAAAAAAAATTAATTGCTGGCAAACTGCTGTGTTTTTTTAAGACATTTTTTCTATAAAACTCAGTTAACTTGAATTTTTGCTTTTCATGACAGTCTTTATAATTTGGCTTATTTGGTTTATTTATTTGGGGAAAAAACCCATAAATGAATACAAGTGTTGGTTACTAATGGCGTATTAATGCAAAAATGTGACGCATTAAAATCCGTGCAGTGGGTAAAGTAAAAGAAAAAAAAAAACCTGAAGATGTTAAGAGATTGGAAAGAAATAGGATATTTTGTTTTAAATGAAACAGGTGGAACATTTAAAAATGTTGTGATGCTATAGAAGTAACTTTTACATAATCTGTTTTCCTCCAAAAGCGCTGACCTGATTTTGTATGAAAAGGAAAAGAGCAGAGCAGCAGACGTGCAATCAGTGCTCGTTTGTCCTGGATTTCTGAAATAGGTCGTGTGTATTTTAGTAAATAGTCGACACATTTGGAGATTATGTAGTTGTATAATACGTCCCTGAAACCAGACATTTCCTAAATGACGCCTCATCAATGACTCATCACGTTATTCAGTCGCTTTCTGTGCCATCCTTACATCATCTCCAATCATCTCCAAAAAAAGGGGTTATGACCTAATTTGATGTTAAAAGGAAGCGGCAGGCGGAGAGCCGAGGAGGAAATAACGGAGAGGGAAGGAGCCGAGTCGAGCCCATTAGAACGTCATTTTTACAGCCGTCATTTTTTACCTTCAGCAGGGTCCAGTAATGACCTCGGATCTGCTGTTACATCATCAACACGTTTCACAAACATTCATAAAAGTCCTGCAATTAGAGGATTCGGCCTGTAACTGATACACGTAAACTGGATTGTGTAAGCAGATCACGTGTGTAATTATATCCTTTAATCTCATTACAGTACATTTTTACTCAATAACCTTTTTAAAATTTTACAGTCATGAATATTGTGTTTCTTGCTACTTTACTGAATGCTAATAAAGTTTCCTTGCATTTGCCATTTTGAGCATGAACTCTGTGACTTTCAGGGAAAATTATATTGGGGCAAATATAAAGATGCTTCTCATGTCCCTGAAAAATGGAGAATGTTAATAACTTCTGGTCTCCAGCTGTAAATACTGGAACTTGCTTCAGCATCAGTTCTGAATGTTTGCTAGTTAACAAGCAAAAACGTTCATCGAGGTGCTGTTTGGCTTATTCAGTTTATTTTTAAAAATATAATAATGATACAATTATTTGTTAATGTTACTTCTTAGAGATGACAGTCCCAAAATTTCGGGGAATTGAGGCGGGGAATACACCCTGGACAGGACGCCCGTCCGCATCAAGGCACCACACATACACACACACACACACACACACACACACACACACACACTAGGGGCGTAAAGAAATAACAGTAGATGTATCTGTATCTGTATTCGGATGTAAACCCAAAAGTGGGCGTGGCCTAATCTGGAATCTTTAAAAAAATTTAATACCACATTGCCCGTGAAAACAGTGGAAAACGCTGGAGAGGGGTGTATTAGGGATGGATTCAGTTACAATACACACACATTCACACACTCATTCACACCTAGAGTTGCTACTTCATCTACCAGGATGCTTAAGTGAGGTAGGAGGAACATGGAGAACCCGGAGTGAACTTGGAGAGAACGTGTGAAGGACCAGGAACATGTGATACATGAAGAAATTGTGTTGAAATGTTTGTTGTAAGGATTGTTCTGTCTGTGATGGAGTTGATTTGCCTGAACAGATATGACGACAGACTGCAGGATAGAATTACCCAGCTGGGTTACGTCATGATGGTGCTCATTTAGCGTAGGAGTGTGTGTATCTGTGTGTGTATTCAAATACAGCAGTCATGGCCATAGAGATGGGGTGTGTGTGTGTGTGTGTGTGTGTGTGTGTGTGTTTTCATGCATAACTGGTCATAGTCATCCTCACAGATGTGAATTTTCAGTTACTATAGTGAAGCATGGACTGAGGATGGTGTGTGCAAGTGTGAGCTTCTTGAAAAATCCCACAATGCTTTGCAAAAATCAGTGTCGGATTCTGCCACATGCTTTGTGCCCACATCTCCCACACTGCATTGCACATTATGAGCTGCGAAGGATGTCAGCATTCACACACACACTGTGCTCATGCCTCGGTGATGCATCAGTGTAGGACGAGTGTCATTCCCGGATCAATGGCTGGACGCGTGAGAGAGAGAGAGAGAGAGAGAGAGAGAGAGAGAGAGAGATGGTCGTTAGAGTAAATGACGAGCCGTTTCATGCTCGGTGGAGATCATTATAACATCAGTGCTTCTCTTTATACACAACCTGAAACTAAAACTTGGAAAGATTGTGTGAATCATCTGTCTTGTGATGAATCACTTCTTCTTTGTCCGTAAAATGGCCTCTGATCATTGTGACACGTCAAGATGCTCAGCAGGAAAGGGATCTGCCATACGACAGATCTCACTGCAGATCTTATCGGGGTTCTTCAGCTTGTCTCACCATTGGAACACTTAAAAGTGACTCCATGGCCCTTGTTCCAGGACGTGGTGTTCAAGGTGGTGGTCTTTGGTGTCCATAATCATGACGAAAAAGAGCATCTGGACTACCTTCTATGTATTGAGGCCATTGGTGTCTGATCTTATCAGCAAAGGACTGGCATGTCTGCAGGTTTCATTCCAATCACTTAAGTGTCTCATCTGATTCCACCTTGACCTTTAATCGACTGTAAGGTGTGGCTCCTGATTGGTTGGAACAAAAATCTGCAGCCCCAACAGCTCTTTGTGGATAAGATCGCTCACTTCTGATCTATGCCTTGACCCACCAATATTCCAAAGATTTTACTTCCCATCTTGACATGTCAAAAATAGTTATGAAAGGACTTATCATTTACTCTACCTTAACCTCCAATGTGGCTGCTGTTGGTGTTGCAGGACAAGAGCAGTTCTTCGTGATGGACTGCAGGGATCTAGCATCTAAATCTGTTTGCTTTGGAACTCTGACTTTTCACAAGCCAGTCAGATACCAGAAATGCATCATGTTTTCTTGAAATTCTCAATTAATTCTTGATCAGTTGAGTGTGTTTGTTTGGTTGGTTCACAGGTGATGCAAAAAATCAAGGTGTAGATCTTGGGTGTCTGATCTTATCCACAGAGGCTGCAGGTTTTGGTTACAACCAATCAAGAGTCAGACCTGATAGTCAATTGAACGCTAAGGTAATCTGATTGGTTGGAACAAAAACTGAACCTTTGGAGTCCTGGCTCTTTTTTTTTTTTTTTTGTCATGATAATGGACACCAAAGACCACCACCTTGAACACCACACCTCGGAACAAGGGTCATGGACACACTTTTAAGGGTTCTGCTGTTGAGACAACCTCAAGTTGCCGTAAATGATCTGGAGCAGAATACACACAACCATCTGAGTGCAAATAGAATGTCCCACTATTGTATACCACTTATTTTTGATAAATATAATAGACATATTATCCATACTTGAACTTGATGATGAAAATGAAAACAGAATCTCAAGAGCAAAGTCGTTCCCATCAATAATTCTTTTCAAATGGCTCTTTAAAGATGTGTTTCAGCGCCCTCGGTTCTCTGAAACGCTGTCGATTTCCACACGTCTGTAGCGTTTCTTTTCAGAGTGTGTGATTGTACACAAATGTCTCAGCAGTGTTTTGATTTGTTGATGAACACAGAAGACAGAAAATGACTGCACCTCTGTAGGAGCTCTGCTCACAGTGGGCAGTTCATGTGCGGAGAAATGACCTGGAGGCAGTTGCTGTCACTTAACCTCAGATAGCTCAGTGTGTGGTTCGTTCTGTCTGCTCACTATATAACACTCATCTCATCATGCTCCTTCTCATTTTAAAGGTCTGCATCAGCTGTAAGAGAGTGTGTGTGTGTGTGTGTGTGTGTGTGTGTCAGAGTATGAGTCGACAATGTTGAGTAGTGTTTCTTACTACACAAGAACTAAAGTGTGAGATGGAGGAGTAAATGACAGGCAGAGCGAGTGACTCAAAGGCCAGACTAAGCAACAGTTTTTTAATGATGAATAAAATGAGAGAATGAAAGAAGGAGGTGATAATTAGGATGGATTTTGTTTTAGATTTCTCATCTGGTAAATGCTAAAGTAATTCCACCTGAAGCAGAATTCAATCACAGAGCTGAGTCGTTGAGGATAATGTGTTTTGTTAAAGGGCTTTAATGGTGGCTTTCTCTTCGTTTGAGCCCGAGTTGGTGAGAATAAAAGAGGCATTTTCACTCCCTGACCTGCTCACTAACCAACCTGCCCAAGTGATCCATTCATCCAACTCACCGACACACCCACTCACCTTCCCACCAACCATCTGACCAATCCACTGACTGGACAACCCACCGACACACCCACCTACTTTGAAACCTTCTCAATGACCCACCACCCAAAATCAACTGATCGACTCACAGACTGATCCACCGACCGACCCAGCAACTCACCTGCTTACCCATTGAAACAACCACTGACCAGTGACCTACCCACCGACCCAACAACTCATCCGTCGTCATCCTCCCACCCATTGACTGAAACACTCACTGATCCACCCACTGGCTGACTAAAAGTCTGATCAATCCAACTACTTACCAAACTAGCCACCAACCCAGTGACTCACTGACACACCTAGCAACTCACACTATCCACAGATACCCCCGTCCATCAACCTACCGACTCACAGACTGACCCCCAATCCAACAACTCGCCTGCTTACCACAGATGAATCCCTGACCAACCACTCCACTGAAAGCCTGACCAACCCAACAACCTACCAACTCAACCACTGACCTTCAGACCCACTGGCCATCTTACCAGAAGATCAACCAACCCAACAACTTATTAACCCACCCACAAACACACGAGTAAAAAAAAAAAACCCAGACCTTCAAACACCAACCGAACCACCCACCCAGCGACTCAACGACTCACTGTCACTCACCAACCTACCAACTGACCAGAATGATTATTAACTAACTGACCAATCCAGCAATCAACCTTCAATCACCACCTGGGTAAAAAATGCTACATTTTTAAGAACTAAAAGATAATGAGAAAGAGGCGTTGTCTCTGATTTGTGGAGATTTTAATGATATTGTATCATCATACAAAGGAAAAACAATGAATTGGAAATCGGAGGCGTCTCTGCGTGTGTGTGTGTTTGTGTGTGTGAGAGAGAGAGATGTGGTGTGTCAGGGTGTGTGTGTGTGTGAGAGAGAGAGAGAGAGAGAGAAATATGGTGTAAGTGTCAGGGTGAAGGTGGAGAAGTGTGTGTTGCTGTCAGTCTGCATGAGCAGCCGTCTCGCTGGATTATTTCTCTATTGAACGTTAATGACATGAATATGCAGAAGTTCTCCTGCTCTATCGATCTGCTGTAATGCTTCACTAAACTGGAGAATTACACTGCAGAGCTGCCTTCTCTTTCTCACTCTTAGCTCTCTCTCTGTGTGTGTGTGTGTGTGTGTGTGTGTGTGTGTGTGTGTGTGTGTGTGTATAGCTTGCAGTCATGTGGCCTGGCTCAGTCTGAGTGTGATTTATCAGTTCAGTGTGGCTATTTGCTTGACTAAGTGTGTTTTAACTAAGCGGCTCGATACTATTGAACAGATCATGAGTAGCTGCTTATAGTCAGGATACACTGTGTGTGTGTGTGTGTGTGTGTGTGTGTGTGTGTGTGAGAGAGAGAGAGACTGACTCTGCATGTTTGCGACTCCCTGTGTGTGTCTGTGGAGTGGCTCAGGAATATCACTGCTGTAAAATTTGGATTTATTACCATAGTCTCAGCACTGTTGTCATGGAAACGTGATTTAAACAAAATTTTCGATTTTTCCGTTTCCAAACAAGAAATATTACGATGTCAAATGTTTTAAATCTCAGGATGGTGGGATAAATTGAGAGCACATACAGTATACTGTTGTGTGTGTGTGTTTGTTTGTTTATTTATTTGTCAATTTTATTTTGCTTTTTAATATGATTTTATTATTTTATTTATATGTTTATATTTTTATATCTACTTATTTATTTATTTAGAAAGCTAACTGTTATGTGTATTTAATTTTTTTTTTATATTTATCTAAATATGATAAACACCACTGCAGGTTATTTATTTATTTATTTATTTATGTAATATTAAGCTTAATTGTATCTTATTTTTATTTAATTTTATGTTCAATTCTATTTATTTCTTGAAGTTTTAGTGTGTTTTTTAAATGATGCATCATTGTTGTTCACTTATTTATGCTCGTTTTAATTTTGTTTATTTATGTAGATTTGATATGATTTATTTAACTTTTTTGCGTATTTAAAGTTGTTTGTTTTCCAGAAAGTATAGAATGGGATTAAAATTCACAGAAATCAGTGAAACAGCACCGGAGGCGAATTTCTTTTCTTTTTTCTCTGTTTATGAGAATAAGCTGATTGAATGTGTGAGCAGTCGGACGCACTGAAATCATTCCATTGTTTATTAAAAAAAAAAAAAAAAAGTAAAAACCCTGTAAGCTGTGTTTAAATTACTGATTTATGTTGAGTATTTAGACCAGCAGAGTTCATTAGGGAATATTTTGTGTGTGTGTGTGTGTGTGTGTGTGTGTGTAAGTAATGTAAAGGTCTGAAGGTAAAGTGTTTCTTCTTTTCTTTCTTTCTCGCGAGAGCTCCTGTATTCATCTGTGTGTGTGTGTGTGTGTGTGTGTGTGTGTGTGTGTGTGTGTGTGTGTGTATATATATATATATGTGTATGTGTGTGTGTGTGTGTGTGTATGCATGTGTGTGTTTGTGTGTGTGTGTGTGTGTGTGTGTGTGTGTATGTTTGTATGTCTGTATGTCTGTGTATATGTGTATATATATATATATATGTGTGTATATGAGTGTGTGTGTGTATGCGCATGTATGTGTATATGTGTGTGTTTGTCTGTGTGTGTGTTTGTCTGTGTGTGTGTTTGTCTGTGTGTGTGTGAGTGTGTGTGAGTGTGAGTGTGTGTGTGTTTGTCTCTGTGTGTGTGTGTGCGTGTGTTAAACCATGTGTCTGAGGCAAAGCTGATGCAATGTGATGGACCAGCAGGAACCGTCTCCAGGGAGACCATCTGGTTAAGCACACGTCCTGGTGTGTGTGTGTGTGTGTGTGTGTGTGTGCGCGCTTCTACACGGTGAAATATGAGTTAGAGACTTTGTTAGTGTTGGAATGTTTTATTTATTTATTAATGTCAGTGTCACACACTCAGTGTTAATTATGAAGCCCTGAGGGACGAACTGAGGAAACTAAAATGCACGTGACGGAAGATTTTAAGCCGCATTACGCCACAGCGCTGCTGAATTCTGGATTCTGATTGGTCCGAAGGTGTTGATTATTTTCCTACATCAGCACCACACACAGTGTTTACTGGTATAATGGAGGTGTAAAGGCAGACACAGGAATCACACTGAAACACATTAACACTGTGACCAGCACTTTATTCATCCAGGTGTGTGTGTGTGTGTGTGTGTGTGTGTTTGTATGTTTAATTAAATGTGCTGTTACTCAGTGTTGTGTAATTAGAGCATGCAGCTGCTGTGTGTGCCTTAGTGGCTATTTAGTGGAGCTTTATTAACCAAGAACCTGCTACACGCACATGCACACACACACACACACACACACACACACACGCTACATATATATATATACACATACACATGCATACACACATTTTTCTTTGTCTTTATTTCTGTCTTTTCTTTCTGTGTGTGTGTGTGTGTGCATTGTATATGTGTGTGTGTGTGTGTGTGTGTGTGTGTGTGTGTGTGTGTGTCTGAGACAGAGTTTGAGAGTGTGATTGATTTTGGATGCTGAAGATTTCTGCAGTATCAGCAGCACCTGTCAGCTGCAAGTGTGTTGTGTGTGTGTGTGTGTTGGTGTGTATTAAAGTGACTCATATGCTAAGTGTGTGTGTGTGTGTGTGTGAAATGAGAGTTTGAAAATGGCTACCCTGTAGTAGGACAGGAGTGCATAACTCCAGCAAATTCACACGTGTGCAGAGAAACTGTCACGTGTGAGAGCACTTCAGTTCAGCGAGCACTGAGCACTGAGACGCTTGCGCTTCCTCTCACTCACCAGTGTGAACTTTGCACGCGAGTCAAGGTGTGTTTTCACGGCATGACGCATTTAGACGAGGATGAGCGCAGTAGGTCAGAGGGATCACCGCGTGGGCCATGCGCCCCTAGTGGAGTGTGAAGGAATTACAGGCGTTGTGCAGGTGAGATGTAAAATACCAAAAAATAAATATTTAAATGACCTTTCAGACCTGAAACACTTAACACCGTTTTGTGTAGGAGCTTCACATTTTACCAGCGGAACACAAAAATATCCCAAAAAAGCAGTCTTCGTTTTCCCGAATAAAAACAGCAGATGAGCCAATCGACGTAATGTATTGATTAATTTTCTATATTGATTAATTTTCTATAACAGCAGCTCTGACCTGCAAATCACAGATTTATATTAATATTAATGCACTCAATCGTTATTAGTACGTTATTGTTTCTATGGCAACGGCTCACTAACAGGGAGGTGTACAGCGAACGCTCTACATAAACAGATTAAATAAATCGTTGATATGGTGAAGATGTTGATGGAACATTTACGGAAGGAGTCTCCAGTGTGAGTGTTTTGTGACGGTCAGAGGTAAAGCTGTAACGTTGTTATTTATTCGTATAACAGCATGATACCGAGTGTTTTGAGAGAAATACTGTTCAGACAAAGAATACACACATTTTTAAACCAAAAAAAATACACTTAATTATTTAGAATCTTATCGTGGACAGCTTTGACCTTTCCGTGTTTGTTTTTTTGACTTAGACGTCCTTGGTCTTTATTTACAGTCTTGTTTTTTGTGTATTTGTGACTGTGTTTTTTTTTTTTTTTTTATAAAACTCTTTTAAAAAAAAAAGGATGGAATAATCATGTTGATTAAATGAAGCAAAACCAAAAAAAGTACTGATTTATTTTTTGCTGTGTTAATAATTGTTTTTCTGCTCTCGAGAATAATAAACTTTTTTATTCAGTTTGATTTGAAAAGCTGTGTTGTGCTCGCTCGCTCTTTCTCTCTCTCTCTCTCTCTCTCTCTCTCTCTCTCTCTCGGTGCTCGGAGTGTTTTTGGCAGCTCATTCGGCTCTTTTCATTTTGTTGTCGTTTCTCACCTCGCTAACAAAGCGAGTGAGGGTCTCAGCAGCACCTGCGTCTCTCATCAAATAAATTAGCCTTCTCTCTCTCTCTCTCTCTCTCTCTCTCTCTCACATGACTTGGTAAACACACACATGCGTCCGTATGTGCTGTCACGTGTAACCGCCCACTCACGTGTCATACAGGCGTAATTACAGACATGTAAAGTCATGAACAGGTGTCCGTTTTCACACCTTCCGTCTCCTCTCTCGCTTTTTACACGGACGAGTGCCAGATGAAGACTGTAGAGCACTTTGTTTGTCTAACGCTCAGAGAACTAAAACTTTTTTGTTTGTTATAACTGTAATAAAGAAATTAGTTTATTGTGTGTGTGTGTGTGTGTGTGTGATTAGCATGGCATGTTTACTCAGACGTCTGAGGATGTCTCAGATCTCAAACTCTGTCAATAATCAGTTTTTATCTTAGAATTGAATTAAATCTTTAGTAAAAGTTCTTGCAGCTCTCCCGCTTTTCGCAGATGGAACTGCTGTTTCAGGTGGATGAATTTAACCAGCGTAGTTGTGTAATGAGGTTCTGACGGCAGGAAAGTCAGAAGTAACCAGAACTCCTTGTTACTGCTTGGGAAAATTTCGTATAAAAGATGAAAAGTTTGGGGAAATTTCAAACGTTCTTCTGATTTTCACACCTTTATTCACCCTGTACGGGTTTCAGTTCAGTCCGTACGCCATCAGAGCAGAACAGATCCTTCCTCCTGAAGAAGTAGTTCCATCTCTGAAAGGCTTAAGGTGGATTTTGAGCTTCATTTATACACAAAGACTCGAAGAGAAGAATTTTCGAAAGCTTAAGACAAATATGTTTCACGTAAATGTATATATATTTATTGATTATTGACTAAATTTAACTTGTGCGCTTAGATTTTGATAATTTGGCATAAATTCACTCTTTTTGTTTCTGTTTATTTGTTTTTCTTTATACATATTTCGTGCTCTTAACTGTGGAAGGGAAATATTTAGAGTCAAACACGCGCGCACACACACACACACACACACACACACACACACACACACACACGCACACACACGCACACAAACCCAGATGAGACTAGCTTTAAGTTCTGTAATTAGACAGCATGATGCAGTGAAAGAAATAATAGTTAGATACCTACAGTTTAAAGTCTTGATTTATGATGCTGTATTGATTTACATCGATCCTCGTTTTACCTCTCGTATATCTCTCTGTAGTTAAAGTGTGTGTATGTGCGTGCGTGTGTGTGCGTGTGTGTGTGTGGGAGATGTGATCAGTGGATCATGTGATGCTTTCTGGTGAAGTCCTGATCTTTTGGCTCTTGTGGCGTCTTTTAGGAAGAGTGAGATTGAACCCAAGAGGCAAAAGTGCTGACACACACACACGCACACACACACGCACACAGGTCAGCAGTTCAGCAGGATGAGTGTGTTCCTCTCATGTGGGTCTAAATCTCCACAGCTTTATGGCCGTTTTCCGTGAGAGCTAAATCCCAATAAAAAAGCAGTTGTGAGCTTCTGAGGTTCCAGTCTGCGCTTTATCTTTACCATCTGAGACTCGGAGCTGATCTCAGATCAGAAAACACCATCCATCCGTCACGCTAATAACAGTAACGAAGACATCCAGCTGAACTGAAATCATTATTGATGTAAAGTCAGTTTACAGCTACGTCAGGTGCTTTATTTACCGAATATTTCCTAATATATTTCTGTACATTTTAAGATAAAACGTCATAAAGGGAAAAGTGGAAAAAAAAATTACTTACAAAATAACTAAATAAGAAAATCAGGTTCCTAAGTCAAAGTCCACTCTAATTATTGTTTTTATTTATTTATTTATTTTATTTTTATCCTTTTTTGGCATTTAATATTTTAATTCCTTAATGCAGCAAAAAACAACTATTAAATAATTTCCAGCATCCATAAAATAAATACATAATAATCAACTAAATTAAATAAAATCTCTCTTCCCTGGTTTTTCCCCACTCTTGATGTCCAGTGGAGTGTAAGAAGGTTGTGGTTGTGAGGTTGATTATTTTCCTACAACTGCACTTCCCCCGGTGTTTTATTCCTCTTACACCACAGCTGTTTACCATCAAGTTCAATTTTTTATTTTGTAAAGAACGACCATTTATCTGTTTGAAGTTACATTTAATGTACGTTATAGAAGCTATTAACAGTCTTTCCCTCAGCAGCCTCTTACCTCCTTACAGAAAACTTCCCATCAACGATGCTTTAAATCTGTTTATTAATAACGGAGCGTTCGCTCTACGAGTCTCTGTGTACGAGTCCCTGTGAACGAGCTGTAACTATAGAAACGATAACGTATTAACGTATAAACGAGTGTGTGTTGTGTGGAGTTTAATGTCTGATCATGGATCAGGGTATTTTGTGGAAACGAGTCACGTGTGTGTACGCTTCAGCTGAGTGTGTGTGTGTGTGTGTTGAGCTTGCATGTACATATATCTGCAGTAAGCACCGTGTTACGGCTATGGAATATACAGGGAGTGTAATAAAATGAAATGTATGCATGATGTCGTGTGTGTGTGAGAGAGAGAGAGAGAGAGAGAGACAACTTCAGTGTAGGTGCCCCTGAGGATTGTGGGATAGGTGATGGGAGAATAGCTTCCAAAAGCACTAGCATTAATACCAATCAAAGCCTGAGCGTTGTTTATACGGCGGAGGAATTCAATTACGCGACGGCGAGCGGAGAGACGCAGCGTTACAGCCTGCCAGGGTGACATTTCATTTGCAGTGAATCATGGGAGCGGAGCGGACCTTTGCTGCCCCAAACACCCATTTATTTAAGTGTGTGTGTGTGTGTTTGGGTTTATGTTTACGTTATGCTCAGAGCTGCTTAGAAATGTTCCTTTTCCCTGAATCTGTCTTTGTTTCTTCACTGTATCTTCACTTTTTCTGTGCTGTTCAAATACTATTCAAATGCAATATTTGCATATTCAAATTACGTAATTACATATTCATAAGGCATATTTTAAATACTTAAAACCTCTTGTTGTAGTTTTCATTTAGCATAAAACTGTCAGCTGTGTTTCTTAACCTTTTAAAAGGCTCTGAATAAGTGCAAGTGGTTTACAATATAAAGAATGATTTATTTGTTGATTAAAAAGAACAAATAAATCCATTAAAAATTAACAAATAAATAAATAAATAAAAACGTAACAATAACGTAACAATTTCCAAGAGGTTCGTATTAAAATCACGCCCCTCAGTATTCCAGTGCTGATCCCGGATAAGGCTTTCCTTTCTTCTCCCGGTCCGGTCTGGTCCGAGTCGCTCTGTTAGAGGTGCTGAACAGGAAACATGGCGTCAGGCAGCAGGGGAATGAATTTAACGTGACACCGATGGGGCAGGGGGAATAAACATGGCGTGACACGGGCAGTAAGGGTTAGAGAGGAGAACGACGGCAAATCACTCTGAGACGAGCCGTGTGTCGCCTCCGTGACCTTCACACTCGACCTTTTACATGTTATCAGGATGGAAAGGTGGCGTTAAGGTGTGTGTGTGTGTGTGTGTGTGTGTGTGTGTGTGTGTGTGTGTGTGTGTGTGTGAGACGTCTCTGAACTCCGTCAAAATCTCATTTTCCATTCCTGGATAGATGGTGTATGCAGATTAGTGCCATAATGCTGTTATCTGTCTCCCACACACACACACACACACACACACACACACACACACACACACACACACACACACACACACGTCTTTGTTGTTTACCTGCGAATAGCAGGCTGTGATTTCGGAATGAGTTTTGCGTCGTATTAAACAGGTGCATTCTTTATTTATTTATTTATTTATTTATTTTTTTTGAGTTTATTATTTCCTTCATGTTTTTTATCCTCGCCATTTTTTTAATCTGTTTTTCTTTTTCCGTCTTTTTTCCCCTCGGTGTGATTTGAGCGAAGCAGAAGGTAAATGTGATTAGCACACTTTAGGACTCGTTCAGGATGGAATTATGATTAGTGTAATTATCCTGTGACATGCTGTAATTATAAAACGCTGCGAGTTCCTGCCGTATGAACAACTTTTCTCTTTTTTCTCTCTCGAGGTTATTCTTTAGAGTTCCAACACTGTATAAATATAAATAGATCAAAAGTTGCATTAAAATATTAATCACTTTTAAGATGTAGTGAGTGGATGCATGCAAATATTCTCAGGCATGTTATGAATATTGAGTGTGTAATGATGCAGTGCGACAGATAAAACTTCACTGTCTTCACTGTTGCTTTCTTACGCAAAGAAAATCACGAGAAGACAAAAATAATTTTAATTTTATCACAGTGTTAGATTTTTTTAGATTTGTTTTTATTCATTCTCACACTAATATTTTTCTGTTATTGATATTTAACTCTACATTTCTTCACTATATCTGCTCACTACAGAGTGTGTCCCCTATATAGTGCTCTACATGCTCCATGTGACATTCAGCCTCAGAAAAAGAAGGAAATGACATACATATTTCTTCCTAGCTCCAGTTCCATCTCTTCCTTCCCTCCTTCCTTCCTTCCTTCTTACGTCCAGTTCCATCTCTTCCTTCCCTCCTTCCTTCCTTCCTTCTTACCTCCAGTTCCATCTCTTCCTTCCTTCCTTCCTTCCTTCCTTCCTTCTTATCTCCAGTTCCATCTCTTCCTTCCTTCCTTCCTTCCTTCTTATCTCCAGTTCCATCTCTTCCATCCTTCCTTCCTTCCTTCCTTCCTTCTTACCTCCAGTTCCATCTCTTCCATCCTTCCTTCCTTCCTACCTCCAGTTCCATCTCTTCTTCCCTGCTTCCTTCACTTCTTCCTTCCTTCGTTCCTAGCTCCAGTTCCATTTCTTCCGTCCTTCTTCTTCTTTCCTCCCTCCTTCCCCAGGTCCTTT